>NC_091202.1:29597298-29607156 GCF_040958095.1 Procambarus clarkii | reverse complement strand
ACATAATAAAAAAAACGTTTACATACAGTCATTTCGTTGGATCGTAATTATTCTTCAAATAAATAACGAATGGAGAAAATATCTATAAGAAACAAAATCGCAATGTTTTTCCAACCTGTTTTGTCTTGCGGGTGAAAATACTGTGTTTGTATTTGGGACACGTTTTCACTCCTACGTTTATTTTTCCACCTCACAACGCCCTCTGACGCCTTCTCCGACACATACGCAATTTCGTTGACAGAATCTCGTTGACAGAATCTCGTTGACAGAATCTCGTTGACAGAATCTCGTTGACAGAATCTCGTTGACAGAATCTCGTTGACAGAATCTCGTTGACAGAATCTCTTTGACAGACTCTCGTTCACAGATTCTCGTTGACAGAATCTCTTTGACAGAATCTCTTTGACAGAATCTCTTTGACAGAATCTCGTTAACATAATCTCGTTGACAGAATCTCTTTGACAGAATCTCGTTGACAGAATCTCTTTGACAGAATCTCGTTAACAGAATCTCGTTGACAGAATCTCGTTGACACAATCTCGTTCACAGACTCTCGTTCACAATGCCTCAATATTTGGGTACTGTAGTTGACTATCATACTATGACGCTTGCAATAGGCCAGCATTTGAAATGATCATATGAGATCATTCTGCATTATGTAAGTTTGTAAGTAAATTATGTAAGTTATGTAAGTAAATTATGTAAGTTGTTAACATTAGTTTTCTGGTTCTGATAATGATACAATATCTTCATGATTGTTCGTTATTGTTACTCTCTTATGTATATATGTATATATATACATTGTTTTTTTGCCTGTCTGTCTCATCGTGGATGGCCAGACGCTGAGGGCTAGCCTCACCAACTTTACTGTGGGATTGGTGGTGGTTCGGGAGTGAATAAAGGTGGATGGGGATCGAACCCTCATGCCTTTTCCCCCTTTGTCGTGAAGTGGCAAATGCTACAATGTCAAATTTCGGTATTTAGAGATATATGAAATTGGTATCATTTGCCACTTCTTGAAAGAGGTTTGTCTAACACATTTATATTTACTTGATGGTCATATGTTAGTTTTTTTTTTTTAAATAGTTTTGTTACTGAAGACGACACTGTGTAGTGAAGATGGTTACAGTGATGAAGGGAAGAGGGGTGAAGGGGGAGGAAGATGGTGATGGTAGGGAAGGTGGTGAGAGGTATGTAAGGCACTGACGGGAAGGTAGTGAAGGTTAGAGAAATCGTGAGGAGGGAAGAAAAGGAAGATGGAGAAGATTGGAAGGGTGATGTAGGATAGGTAGGATAAAGGAAGGAGAAGGGTACTATCAGGAGAAACAGCCACGAAATTACTACAATACAGCGCTTGGAAGAGGTCAGGATAAGGATTTGGGATGGGACGGGGGAAAGGAATGGTGGCCAACCACTTGAACGGTCGGGGATCGGACGCCGACCTGCATGAAGCGATACCGTCGCTCAACCGTCCAGCTCAAGTGGAGAAGGAAATTGGTGAGGAGTAGGATATGTGATGAAAGAAACTGATGGTAGTTAAGAGGATGTAAGTTTGTGATGATGATGATTCCCCATGTACAAAACCCATCATCACAATCATCAAAGCGAAATTGTTACAATAATGGGGACAGCATGCAGTCAAACATATTGATCTTGGCTGAATTAGGCTGAGGTAATTATCATGACAAAGGGCTAAACCAGAATGACTATATTGCACTTGCAAGGGATATGGAAATAGGATAGGAGCTGGAATATATAGCAGGAGCGTGCCTAGCCACCGCTGACCTTGCAAGAAGTGGTCTTGCTCTCCGTTCTACCGTCCACTCACTGAACTAAATGCTTAAGAGTTCTCTAACTCTGTCAATGGAGGACAGAAGAAAAATCATATACGTTGGTTAGCATTGTAAATGTATGGCCACGTCTGTGGTAGAAAATATAATAATAATAATAAAGTAAAGTTTTTTTCGACGGAAATTATCCTACTCCTTTACTTCTCAGTTAAGAATGCCGAAATAGAGAGAAAGTGACAAGGAGGCAAATTTTTTTTATGATTAATATCTGCTGTTATGTATTCGAAATAATATGTCGTCTCAATCAAATATATACGTTAAGCAATAGTTGAAATGTTCACACATACCCAGTTCATTCAGAATCGATTCTGAGTTAAAATAAATATACATTTAATAATTGCTAATTATGTTGAAACTCATTTGAACATTCAATAAAGGGTAATGAGCAATAATTCACGAGCATGGAAATCATCAACAAAGCATCGAGGTTCCAAGCCACTAAACATGCATTTAACATTCATAATGTAAATGAGTATTTTCCTCATCTGCATTTTTTTATCAGCTAATAAAATGTAAACCAAATTATTCACTGCAATTATTTACTGGCTCAAAAGACCCTGGTAGTATAATTGAGCAACAGTTGACTTAATATTTCGTCAAGAACTTTATATATTAACAGTTGCCTAACCACTATTAAATTTATTACCAATAAAAAATTCTTCTAATTATTCATGCCCCCAATTTGATGCCGTCTCCTTATCACACTGATACTGTGAAGACACAGGTGTGTGTGTCTGTGTGTCTGCTGTCTGAAACGTTCACTCCATTCGACATTCTGTTTCACTAGAATGTGAAGTAGAAAGTAGGGAAAGAGGATAATTAAAAATTATCTTTCATACCTTTCTTATTATTGTTACCTGCATCCTATTCTTACTGTTTTTTCTCCTCCCTGTTTCTAACCTCTCATCAGACCTCTTACCGTATTTACTTGCTTCCTCCTTCCTCTCTTCCATTCTATCAGCTATTGGTTGTTGTTGTTGTTAAAGATTCGCTACTTGGAACAAACAGTTCCAAATAGCAGGGGCTTTGGTGAGCCCGTAGGTACTAGCTATTGGTACTGGTAAATGGCTCCAAAGAGCCTCCACTTACGGGGCTATTCATGCCCGTGCCACCTTTCGGGGTGGCGTAATCTTCCTCAATCAATCACCTCTCTTCTACCATACGACTTGATTATGATCCAGGACGGATCAACACGTCGTGGTTTTATTTTAATTCTGACAAGTGGTTTAGGCATCATAAGCCCTGAGAACTCTTCTTTGTCTTTGTCTGAAGCTCCGTGTACGAAAACAACTAAGTAAGCACACATATATTTTCGAAAAACTCGACAGCCGCTAAAATAAACGCAGCCCACTCAGCAACCCTGCTCACCGCACCTCATAGTGCTGACATTAAACGCAGCCCACTCAGCAACGATCAAGGGAGAGACTAGACCACGTGAACTCAAACAAGAATAACAGAGATGTCTTGCAGTTCTTTGTGTGAAATTATGGGAACTGCTTTCGCCAAATCGTTCTCCCGCTGCGCGGCAAGAATCTGCATATGAGTTGAATCTGCGCTCTAAAAAAAAAAATCTCACTCCCCCCTTTCATTCTCTTTCGATCTTTTTTGTTCCGTCTTTCTTCTCGACTCCCTATTCTCTCCCTTTCCTCTATGACCCCCTCGACGTACTCACTCTATACCATACCAAGTTCGTCGCCCTTATTATTCTTCCTGTCTGCTCCTCTCGCATATTACCTAGTCCTATCTACTTTCATTCATAATCCTTTATTCAATACCCATACCTTCACCTCTTTAAAGCCTTTCTCTTTATGGTTCACTATATCTAGATTTGTGTGCCTTTCTGTCTTTCTGTCCGACTTTCTCTCTCGCTCTCGCTCTCTCTCTCTCTCTCTCTCTCTCTCTCTCTCTCTCTCTCTCTCTCTCTCTCTCTCTCTCTCTCTCTCTCTCTCTCTCTCTCTCTCTCTCTCTCTCTCTCTCTCTCTCTCTCTCTCTCTCTCTCTCTCTCTCTCTCTCTCTCTCTCTCTCTCTCTCTCTCTCTCTCTCTCTCTCTCTCTCTCTCTCTCTCTCTCTCTCTCTCTCTCTCTCTCTCTCTCTCTCTCTCTCTCTCTCTCTCTCTCTCTCTATCTCTCTATCTCTTATCTTACAATGAGGATCAGGAAACTGATAGAGTAGGTAAGAGAGATCTAAAGAGAGAGAGACAGTGAGAAGGACAGAGAAAGAGAGAGAGAGAGAGAGAGAGAGAGAGAGAGAGAGAGAGAGAGAAGGAGAGGAGAGAGAGAGAGAGAGAGGAGAGAGAGAGAGAGAGTGAGTGAGAGAGAGAAGAGAGAGAGAGAGAGAGAGAGAGAGAGAGAGAGGAGAGAAGGAGAAGAGAGAGAGAGAAGAGAGAGAGACTAATAACCACAGGTGAGGGGAACAAAGGAACTTCTTGGAGAGGGAAGAGGGTGAGGGGAGGAGGTGTGGGTAGAGGGAGAATGAGGATAAACGAGGAAAGACGGACTAAGGTGGTGGAGATAAAGGAAGTGCAAGAAGAGAAGAAGCGTAAGTAAAGAGGGAAATAAAGAGAGAGTAGAAGAAGTGGGCAAATAGCGAGAGGAGAGGATGAAGGGAAGAGCAGTGCAAGATTAAATTAAATGATACTGCATCATGTTCCATAAAATAAGCTAAACCTATTTATATGCTTAAATACACAATTAAGTAAGGATTTACAGGGTTGCTTTAGATGACATGTTTACCACCATATATATACTCATCATTTATTCCCAGATAAAAAAGTGAGGTATAGGGCATTTTCTTAGCATCTCGAGACTCCTTAACAAGTCTGTATGTTGTCTTCTGCTAAAACAATCAATTCGGCTAGTGGTTGAACCGAGGGGGAGGGGGGGAATGGGGGACCAATACGAATGTCCAATTCTGTTTGGCCGATTAGTAGAGCCAATTTTCTGATGAGCTAATGCTGTTTTTTATCTCCTTGGGATTTACCTCGTATTTGACTAACCAAATGAATTATCCTGGATTGTGTATATCCGATAAGGTCAGTGACTTCGGAGTTTGCCGGAGTTAACTATTTCAGTGACATCTTCTAGTTTGTTTGGATTTCACTCGAGTAGTGAGCTCGTTGTTTGTTGGAGGCTGGCATTGAACTTTTCATATTTTGTTGGAGATTGGTTAATTCAATAACTTCTCATTTATTATTAAGGGTTGTTTAGTCCATTGACTTCGTGCAGTCCGTTGGAGGTTGTCTAGACCGTGACTTTGTTTAGTTTGTTAGGGGTGGTCAATAGAATGCATTCGTGTAATATTTTCGGTGTTGGCTGATGCAGTGACTTCTTGCTATTTATTGAAGTGTGCTTAGTGCAGTGATTTCGTGAAGTTTGATGAGGGTTGGTGAGGCCAGTGACATCTCGTAGCTTGTTGGAGACTTATCAAAAGATTCCATTCTCACTGGCAAAGAACTGTTCATCTTCATTGCATATAATACCTGATTTACTGGAAGAGTACCAGGAATCTATCGTTGACAAGACTATTTTCGATCAACTCTCCTTTGTACCTCCACACTAATTTACGTTGTGAAGTTGCACACCCACATGTACAGTGAAATTCAGCCCGTCATCCTAAGGTTTCCAACGTCAAGAAACTGTCGTGCTAAAGTGCCCTTATCCTAACCTACCAGAGGACCCAAAATAGGAAACGGGACAGAATGTCATTTTCACAAGCCGTTACCATTTTCTAGTACGACAAAATATAGCAATAGATAGAGTATACGTCAAAATACGACGTTCTATTAGGAGAACGGGTTGGTGAAATTGAACACCAAAATGCCTTGTAAACCAGATATTAAAAACAAAAACTATGTAAACCACGACTCCATCATGCGCTGTAGCACGGCTAGTATAAGGTAGACCACATCAAGAATTGCTGTTTAAATGCTTCCAAAAACATGAAGTACTCTCTAGATATACGTGAAGATTTTACACAGCTACGGATTGAGAAGTTTTCATAGAAGTTACACTAATGTAACTATTATCTGTTATCATATTAACATCGCTGTTAATTCAGAGGTAAAAATGAAAGCAGCTCGAGGCAATCTCCGAAATCGCTGTAAATCCAGAAGACTTCTTTAAATCCCATGCCAGCGACGGGCTTTTTGGCTGTCAGCAAACATTTGGTTTCAGCTTTTTTGAAGCACGATTTTTCCCTAAATGATTCTTTTTTTTTTGCAGGTAAAATATTTATACAGCAATAATATACAAAAAATAATATTTTCGTACAGCAATAATATACAAAAAATAATATTTTCGTAACAGTCTTGTAGGTCTATGTTTTTGAATATGACGAAAAGGGTGAAATCAATTATTTTAGCACGATCCAAGATCTAGCAATGATTCAAGCACATCTCTAAGTGTTCCTTCAAATATTTAACGACTGTTCATCAATCAATCACCTCATTTGCACCCCGTCACCAGCATATATCACCCATCTCGCCTTTACCTATCGCTTACCAATCACGACAATCGACAATCGTGAGTAGTCGTTGCTCACCTGTTAACCCACAAGCCGCCGGACAGTAATTTGCACTTCCTTTTAATCCACCACCCATTAAGCTACCTGCTTAGCTGTCAAGCCACGTCTCAGTATTCAAGAAACCAGTCATCGCTCAAACACTCGAATATTAAGCTATTAAGCACCCGTCAAGCAATTAAACCTCCAGTCGTCTTTCAAGCGATAACTCACCTTCGAAGCCACTTGTCAAGCTCTCCTCTCACCCGTCAAGCCACCACTCACCCGTCAAGATCACCTCTCACCCGTCAAGCCACCACTCACCCGTCAAGATCACCTCTCACCCGTCAAGCCACCACTCACGCGTCAAGCCAGGGCATGCAAACATCATGCTCCAACAAGGGTGGGCCCAGGTCAGCCGACATTGCTGGAGGGGTGACAAGGGGAACAGACTTCATCAAGAGATGTATTGCTCTCTCTCTCTCTCTCTCTCTCTCTCTCTCTCTCTCTCTCTCTCTCTCTCTCTCTCTCTCTCTCTCTCCTCTCTACTTCATCATAGCTCTCTCTCCCTTTCCGCATTTTTATATGCTCCCTTTTCCTTTCATAATTTGCTCAAGGCATCTCTCCTTTTTTTTAATAGTCTCTCTTTATTCGCAGCGCAGTCATTTCTCTGTTTTTTTTAAATCTCCTTTCGCAATTTTTTGCTTTATTTTATTCTCTCCCGTCGTCTATCCTCGATTATTTTATCCATATATTTTTTAATTTTCGTTCTCTCTTTCCATTTTCACCCTCCGATATATTCCTATTATAATGTCTCCTTTTTTCAGTTACTTGGCGAGCAATCTCCTGTCTTTATCTAACTAAGATTCATCATTTCTTTTAAATCTTCTGTCTTTACTCAGTTGTATAATTTTCCTTTATGTCTCTTTTTCATTTCTTTTTTAACTTTTCCACTTCCAGCTCCTCATATTTTGTTTCTACTTTGAAACTATTGTATTTACTTTATTCTCCTCATTTTATACTCTAATTATCTCATCTACACTTTATTTCACTCACTTTATTTATTTCATCTGATTTCCATTCCCAAGTTCCGTCCTCTGTAACATTCATGTTCTCGTAATATAATATCTTTCACATCATTCTCTATCATTCTCTCTCTCTCTCTCTCTCTCTCTCTCTCTCTCTCTCTCTCTCTCTCTCTCTCTCTCTCTCTCTCTCTCTCTCTCTCTCTCTCTCTCTCTCTTCTCTTCTCTCCCTCTAAGACCTCTCGTTGCCCCCCTCATGTCATGGGGGGGGGGGAATCCTCCTTATCGCAAACATCTTCGTCGCTTCGCTACAAAACCATTAAATTAATTAGCAAGTAAAGTACTTTTTCTTCTCCAAAATTATGTCCCCTGATGTAAAAAAAATTTTTAGGGGTTCAAAATAATATTGTATGAACGTGCATTTTAGAGCACTCCGGCCTTTGTCGTGTTCAAGTAGCATCACAGAAATGAGAATGAAAGTTCCTAACTGTGTGATTGCAGACATGCTGCTCATCACGTTCATTACCAACTATAAATTGTATTAAATCAGGTTTTTATGTCAAAAAGACATGTCACCAAACAGCGACTGCTAAACACTTCAAATACACCTGAACAAGTCAATTCAGTAGTTCCAAGTAAACATCGCCATCATGCAAATGAAACAAATCAACATTTACCCCTGCCTATTAGAGAGCATGTAATGTTTTTTCAAGTATTTAATAAAGATAATGTTCATAGATTCAATTAAAGAAATCACTGGATTAATTGTTCTCGTTGATATATAGCTGCATACCTCTGAACTTTTTCCAGCTTCGTCTGTTCCTAAACAAGGTACGGGCTCCATGCTTGGGCCGCATACTCCTAACACATGTGGTATACAAGGTTCACAAGAATTAATTACACAGGTTTCTGAAGGCAGAAAAACACTGTACTTACTATTTGTCCTACCCTATTTTTGCTTGCGGGGGTTGAGCTCTGGCTCTTTGGTCCCACTTCTCAATTGTCAATCAACTGGTGTTCAGGTTCTGAGTATGTGTGTGTGTATGTGTGTGTGTGTGTGTGTGTGTGTGTGTGTGTGTGTGTGTGTGTGTGTGTGTGTGTGTGTGTGTGTGTGTGTGTGTGTTTGTGTGGAAGTGAGCATTTTGTGCTTCCATTGGTGTGGGCGCGTCAATTTGGGTGCAAGTTTCAGGTGTGAGGGATATGGGTGTTACACTGTGGGGGTTTGTGCATACGGGGATGGGGTGGATAGGTGTTTTCAGGAGGCTGTGAGGGGGCGGGAGGCTTTGGGGGGGTGTGAAGGAGGGGGGGGGGTAATGATGATCAGCCTGCCTTCTCCCAGAGGTGTCATTATACTACCCGGAATGAGCCACTTGAGATTTTAAATATATATATTCTGATCAAGAAGTTCATATTTTAGCCAACTCTGTACCCCAGATAGATGGCTTAGAAGGCAGTACCCACCAGCCAAGCCTTCCCACTCACACAAAATAGACGAGTAAATAATGCTGTCGTTGTAGCGAGGTTCGTCGGTAATCCTGTCTTGTTGATCAGGGCGTTAATCCCAACACGGTAATCCCACGTGTTTGTTACTTTGTCCACTAAGTGCCAGTGTGTGTGTGTTGGTGTGTGTGTGTGTTTGTGTGTTTGTGTGTGTGTGTGTATGTGTGTGTATGTGTGTGTGTGTGTGTGTGTGTGTGTGTGTGGTGTGTGTGTGTGTGTGTGTGTGTGTGTGTGAGTGTGTGTGTATGTGCCTGTGTTTGTGTGTGTGTGTGTGGGGGGGGGAAGTAACCCGTGAATAATAATTTTTATTATACCTTAATACAATAATTTTTTTTTATACTAGAGGGGAAAATATTATTCCCTATTTTAGTATACCCTATATAATGAACATTATGATTATAACACATGTTAAGTAAAAACTTGCTTTGCTTCAATTGTCAGAATTTAAAATCGAAAATCTCTCCTGTCTGTCCTGTCCTAAAATCTGTCCAATAACTGTTCGATCCAATAAATATTTATCTTTATTTTCTATAATCCACTGTATTTAAATACATAAGTCCTCTTGTAGACTTACCTATAAACTACAGTAATAGAGAACAATCTATTAAGAGCATATTATTACCATACTCTAAAATATGCCCCCTCGTGAAATAACTTTCTAAGTATGATATGCTACTCGTATAGCAAAAGGTTCCCCACCCTTGATCCAGTATGTGATAGATATACAATTAAAAATTGTATATCTATCACATACTGTAATCACATACTAGACATACTATCACAAATTGTATAGATATATAATTAAAAAATAACTTTACCGTGACCTTTAATCACACATATAAATAAATAACTTTTTCGTTTTTTCAGGTATGTGGTGCATAGCGAGGTGAGTGGCACAGTGTAGCGTTAATCTGTATCACTCCTACACACTGTTGACAGTAAACACTGTGCAACACGACAAAGAGGCTGTGAGAATAACAACCCAA
>NC_091202.1:29584798-29592298 GCF_040958095.1 Procambarus clarkii | reverse complement strand
GCTACGTTAAATTGTAACGTAGCCTCGACCTTATGAACTTTTGACTAGGAAAGGTTGGTGTGGACATTGTTTCTTTATGTTTCTTAAAATAACTTTAAAATTATATTTCTCAATAGGACAGAATGTGAACTGGTGTACCTTTTCCTTTGCTCATATTTTGTACGTATACTCTTTGGTAATATTTATGCAAGTGTTTAAGTCAATGATTTTATTGAATCATCGGAAAATAAACATGAGCACAACGTATTCAAACACTCACACGACGTCAATACATATGCCAACAACATACACGAATGCTCACACAACCACAACACACACCAATAATCACATGAACCCAATACACATGACAAAAAAACACGAAGACCCTCAACACAAGACAAAAAGAACAAGTAACTCATCTCCACAAGATTATAACACCGCCACAGCATTCGATAAAAGCACACAGAACCCAACCAGGCAAAACAATAGCACACAGAACCCAACCAGGCAAAACAATAGCACATGTAACGCCACCACACAAGACAAAATCACATGTAACGCCACCACACAAAACAAAAACACACGGAACTTTACCACACCGGACAAAAATACACATCCCCAGCACTCAAGACAAAAGCCCACAAAAACAATACTTCGGAAAGCCCAAAGAGCGAGATAAACATAAGTCCCAGTTCTATGACTCTACTTGCTATATACTGTACATCTGATTCATAAATCCAGACAGATATATCTGTAGAAAATTTTGCCAAGTTCAGGAAATAAAGAAAACGAATACCTGTCTTTACGAGCATTAAGAAGATTGGAAGGGTAAACTTTTTTTATCAAGTGAGACCATGGTTATATCATTGTTAACGGTGGAGGAATTAACCACAAACCTCTCTGTTAGAGACATAGTCTGTGCTTTAAAATAATAAGATTGAATTCTACAGCACAATTCTACGTTGTGCTGTAGAATTTCTTGCGATACAAGGATTTTCAACTTCTGTTTTAACACATATGAATAATTTTAAAAAATAAATTCATGGTCTCTGTGTCTGGTGGATGTGTCTGCTATTTTGTTCCTTTTTATTTGTTTAGAGCATTTACAAGAAATAATAACTGTTACCAAAACTATATTAGGTGGTATTCTTATTAATATTAGGAATGGGTAAATCCGTAGGAGCCTTAATGAGGGTTCGAACCTATACAGTGGGTGTTCCCACGCACACGCGCTAGCGACTAGACCACGACATGGTCAAACTGATTGCAACCTGGAGTGCTCCTGAACACAAAAGGGTTTTCTGAGGCTTTCATTGAACCCGGTTCAAGATTTTTACACAATCCGCCCATGCACTCTGGGTCTGTCATCCAGGACTTTTTCTACCTCTGACACTCCGCTTTCAATACACAGAGAGTAATCACACTAACGTGACAGCATTAATAAGAACAATAATGAATCAATGATTTTCTCATTTTCTTTTGCTGCTTTTGTAAGTTGATAATCTCTTCTTCTTTGGGCTTCTTAATCAATTTGGTAATTTTTCTCCCCTTTACTGATAATATCACACCTACAACCTCTTGTTACAATGCAAATAATAATAATAATACCCTAACTTACACACCAAAGTGCATGTGAAAAAAATCTTTCAACCGGTTGCCTGTCAGTCTGTTGGTGATATACACACATTTCCATAAATTTCCATGCGACGAAAATATACCTAGGTTACACTCGTGTTTTCAGAAGCATAAGAGCTTCTCGTCAACAGCGATGACATTAGAAATTTGCAAACCGCGGTGCTTGGGCAGATGGAAATATTATGCATAAAGTTATAACGAGCTCTATAGCCAAGTTGCGGCCGAGTGAGAAAAACAAGTGGAGTTATACAGTCTTACATTGTCCTGTGAATAGCAGTGTTTGCGAGCATAACAGTATTTACATGATCACAGAGGTTTATAAATTAAGGCAAATCTACCCAAACCTAGATAACAACAACGGCGAGATTGAATTAAGATGAATGAAAGTATATTCCAGGAAGTTGACTGTCTTGAAAGAAGTCTTTTGAAAGAAAACAGAGGTCTTCAAGTAAATATGCGAATCCATCTGATGCTTACCAAAATTAGACCAAAAGTTACAAGTAACACTCCATTCACCTCAGCTATAAGAGTCTCGGACAATAAATTAAGTCTTAGTAGAATATCATTCATATGAGTAACGACACTCTCATTTAAGAATAACCAAATCCTGCAATAAGATAATACATCAATTGAGTAATTCATATCAGTGTGTTTAGCATAGCAGATAGATCGTTTGAACTTCTATTTATTTCAAGTAATTTTTATCTCCCTTAATAAAATGCTCAGTGGGATGATTTAGGCGTCTTTTCGTCTATAGTCGCACACACACACACACACACACACACACACACACACACACACACACACACACAAGGGGCACACGCACTAGGGGACACAGGTGGAAACTGAGTGCCCAAATGAGCCACAGAGATATTAGAAAGAACTTTTTTAGTGTCAGAGTGGTTGACAAATGGAATGCATTAGGAAGTGATGTGGTGGAGGCTGACTCCATACACAGTTTCAAGTGTAGATATGATAGAGCCCAGTAGGCTCAGGAACCTGTACACCTGTTGATTGACAGTTGAGAGGCGGGACCAAAGAGCCAGAGCTCAACCCCCGCAAGCACAACTAGGTGAGTACAACAAGGTGAGTACACACACACACACACATATATATATATATATATATATTATATATATATATATATATATATATATATATATTATATATATATATATATATGTCGTACCTAGTAGCCAGAACTCACTTCTCAGCCTACTATTCAAGGCCCGATTTGCCTAGTAAGCCAAGTTTTCCTGAATTAATATATTTACTATAATTTTTTTCTTATGAAATGATAAAGCAACCCTTTTCTCTATGTATGAGGTCAATTTTATTTTATTGGAGTTAAAATTAACGTATCTATATGACCGAACCTAACCAACCCTACCTAACCTAACCTAACCTATATTTATAGATAAGGTTAGGTTAGGTAGCCAAAAAAAGCTAGGTTAGGTTAGGTTAGGTAGGTTAGGTAGACGAAAAAACATTAATTCATGAAAACTTGGCTTATTAGGCAAATCGGGCCTTGAATAGTAGGCTGAGAAGTGCGTTCTGGCTATTAGGTACGACATATTATATATATATATATATATATATATATATATATATATATATATATATATTATATATATATATATATATATATATATATATATGTCGTACCTAGTAGCCAGAACGCACTTTTCAGCCTACTATGCAAGGCCCAATTTGGCTAATAAGCCAAGTTTTCATGAATTAATGTTTTTTCGACGACCTAACCTACCTAACCTAACCTAACCTACCTTTTTCGGTTACCTAACCCAACCTAACCTATAAAAATAGGTTAGGTTAGGTTAGGTAGGGTTGGTTAGGTTCGGTCATATATCTACGTTAATTTTAACTACAATAAAACAAAATTGACCTCATACATAATGAAATGGGTAGCTTTATCATTTCATAAGAAAATAAATTGAGAAAATATATTAATTCAGGAAAACTTGGCTTATTAGGCAAATCGGGCCTTGAATAGTAGGCCGAGAAGTGCGTTCTGGCTACTAGGTACGACATATATATATATATATATATATATATATTATATATATATATATGTCGTACCTAATAGCCAGAACGCACTTCTCAGCCAACTATGCATTGCCCAATTTGCCTAATAAGCCAAGTTTTCATGAATTAATGTTTTTTCGACTACCTAACCTACCTAACCTAACCTAACCTAACTTTTTCTGCTACCTAACCTAACCTAACCGATAGAGATAGGTTAGGTTAGGTTAGGTAGGGTTGGTTAGGTTCGGTCATATATCTACGTTAGTTTTAACTCCAATAAAAAAAATTGACCTCATACATAATGAAATGGGTAGCTTTATCATTTCATAAGAAAAAAATTAGAAAAAATATATCAATTCAGGAAAACTTGGCTTATGAGGCAAATCGGGCCTTGCATAGTAGACTGAGAAGATTGTAGTACTAGAAAATGGAAGCGGCTCGCGAAAGATACGTACTGTCCCGTTTTCTGTTTTGGGTCCTCTGGTAGGTTAGGATAAGGAAACTTTAAATTTACCTTTTTCTAGACGTTGGGAACCTAAGGAGGTTTATGTATCAACGATGGCTCCTAAACAATGCTTGAGAGAAAGAGAGAATATTTTTGAGTGTCAATACCTATGTAATTTTACATAATGATTAAACTAGAGGAATGAATTCAGGGACAATCATCCCTATTGTGCTCCCGAAGGATCCCAAAGGAGTGTAGTTCCTCAGTGATAAAAATAACCCCAGCATTGAAGAGACGTTTGGCCCGAAGGCGAGAGCGTTGCATATCACAATGTGTGTCTCTTGCCGGGGACATCATACTCGGTGTTCAGGAATTATCGCTTAGCATTTGCTTGATCACGCCGGCAAAGCGTATTGATTTACCCTTTCGGCCCGCCGCCCCAGCTGCAAATAATAGAAGTGCAACTTCAACTGCGCATCATCTGATCAATAAGGCTTCTATGATCCCCTCTGTTTGAGATTGGAGAAGAGACGGAGGATAGATTACAGGACACGATGAAGACAATGAAGCCATCAAAGAGGGGCTTTACTTCAACCCAATGCCCATTACAGAAGAAATCTCGAGTATCCAGATTCGATATTTCTTAAGAAGGCGAAATTACAACCGTGATACCACTCTAAACAGTATTATCCTCCCTGTAATGAATGGACATAGGTGGCTTTGACAACACGAAGGGGACTGGAAAGAACAGGCTCAGGGAAATAATAAGCAAGTATTAGTTAAAACAAAACAAACATATCAACTGTAATAGGCATACGAAAGGAAGGTTAGGTTGATGACTACTTTATTTGACAATTTACGAAGTCAAGAGTAATAAAGTCATCATTTTGGAGACTACAGACTGCATTTTGGACACACAAAATGCACTCTAGTGTTCGGAGTGGAATAAGAGTTAATGACACAACTCATTGTCGACCATTTTGGAATTATTTTGTGATCACAAGATATGTGTGTCTGTGCTCACCTAGTTTTACTCACCTAGTTGTGCTTGTGGGAGTTGAGCTTTGGCTCTTTGTTTTTGCCTCTTGGCTCTCAATCAACTTGTGTACAGGTTCCAGAGCCTACTGGGCTTTATCATATCTTCATTTGAAACTTTGCATGTAGTCTGACTCCACCACATCACTGCCTAATGCATTCCATTTGCTAGATACAAATGTGTGTATTTGTGTGTGTGTGTGTATGCTCACCAATAGGTGCTTGAAGGGTCGAGCTAGGCTCCGAACCCCGCCTTCTGAAAGTTCAATGACATTTCTTACTCTCTTATTTTATTCATATTTAAAAAATCCACTTCTACGGCAAATATATCCTATTTATTAACACCTCAACAGTGCACTATTACCTTAATCAAATATTTTTGACACCTCTCTGAATCATTAGATTTCAAGTTTCCCTCTTTGATTTCCTCGTTCTGCTGTTCCTAGCTATGAAAAAATGATCTCTGTTTACTATGTAAATTTCTCTTAGAATTTTACGTTATCATGTCTCCCTGTCTCTCCTCTCCTCCAATGTTTTAAGGTCCACTTCACTTCATCTATTTTCGTAGCTCGAACCCTTCAAGAGATAGAGTCTTGTCGCATATCTTTGGGCTTTTCTAGTTTTCTCTCCTTTTTTCAAGTGAGGGATCAATGCCGGCGATATATATTCAAAACTGGGTCTCATCTATAATGTGTGTATACGGCCAAGAAAGTCTTTAAGTCCAAGTTTCTGAAGGACATACGCAGAGGCGTTTGTAAGTATGCCATATGCTGTATGCTTTTGTTATTGTGGTAAAGGCCTTCTGATATCAGATTTGAAGTTATGTCTAATCCCAAATCTTTATCTTTATTTCATCGAAGAATCTTTCTACCTTTAATTTTCTTTAGAAGTACGTACCTTTACACTTCTGTTCCAGTAATCATAACTTGGCATTTGAATGCGTTAAACTCCTTAGTAGTCTATATTCAGACCACGTCTGGAATCTTTTAAAATCTGTTTGAAATGTGTCTATCTATTTCTGTCCTGACTCTTCCTATTAGTTTTTCGTCATCTTAAAACTTTGATAGGAAGGAGCCATTTATAGAAACGAAACCGGCCCAAATACCCAACATTGTGGTACTCCACAAGCAACCTTACTCGACACTGATTTCTCCGCTCCCACTACATCCCTTTGCTTCATTCAGGATAGATACTTACTGACGCACTTTCCTGATACACCAGTCTGCTTCTCCAGCCTGAGTAGCGGTCCCTTTTACTGGACAGTTTGGAATGCTAATGACTGTCGAGGAATATGCAGACCGGTCTTCTTTCTCTCTCTCTCTCTTGTTTCACATGTATCATCTTACTGCAGAACTCAATCACGTTGGTCAAGCAGGAGTTTCCTTTGCTTAATCCGTTCAGGTGTTGTGAGACATAATTTAGCTGTTCTAAATGTTCTGCTAGTGAGCTTGGGATAAAACTGTCTAGTAACTTCCAGGGTGTTACTTGTTAGAGATAATGCTCTGTAGTTAGTTTTTTCTTCACCCTTTCTTGTAAAGTTTCACGACATTTGCCGTTATCCACCATTTGGGAAGTTCTCCTCTTCTTGGAGGAGAAGTAAATATTGTAGCAAAGAGATTGTACAATGCTTCAGCTGCCTCTTTTGTTGACCAATCGATATTTTTTCTGGTTCGTCCGCTTTTGTCACGTCCAGTTCCTGTTTTTCCTTCCTTTCTTCTTCTGGTTCGACTTTATTCATGTGGGACTTTCATGTGGAAGTTCTCATTCGGCCCGGGCTCATAATCTAGTGGCAGATTAGGTTACAGTTTGAATACTTCCTGGAAGCTTTTGCTAAGTTCCTTGCATACCTCAATATTATTCTTAGTGTGATCACTCTTCCTTTTGGTAAGTGTAATCACCTGGTCGTTTACAGGCATCTTCCACGTGTGGAAAATGTCTGTAAACATAACACCTGTTCATGTTTACAGTCAGGGGGCAAAGGAATAGCTTTAGCTGGGACGTGAAATCGCATGCAGTCTCTTTTTTTGTACTGCTTCTCAGCCAATCTCCTAATTTCTGTGTTCTCATTTGTTACTCCAATTTGTATATATTGTGATTTCTTTCTGTTCTGTGTTTCATGCTATTTCTGCCATGTTTTTTTTTCCTTATGTTCATAGCCTCCAGGAATTTTCCATTGAACCAAGGGTTTGTTTCTTGTTTCCCCTTAGCTGTTAGTGGTGGTATGAATCATTGAATCATTTTTCACCATCTTTCGCATGTGTAGATTTTGCAGCATGTACTTACATATATATGCCATCTTACCTACATACACAAAAACCACATATATTGCTCAACAACTTCCAGCACAACCCTCTCTGATTCTG
>NC_091202.1:29574798-29582298 GCF_040958095.1 Procambarus clarkii | reverse complement strand
ATTAAACAGTTTCATTTAACTATCAACAGCCACCTTACACAAAACACAGGTAATAATACCGTTCGGGATTCCAGCTACAATATGAACTTCCTCCATAAAGTTAATACGCAGAGACCTATGGAGGGGAATATGCAATAGGCAATAAGTGAGAAATATTAAAATTAACATGGGAGATACACATAAGACATGTATGCTCAGACTGAGGAATAGTAGAATGAGGGGGATCATTAATCTCAATTAGAGACCCAGATTATCCACAAGGATGCTGGAAGTGCTTCATTAGGGGATGAAATGGAGGGAGAGACAGCTGAAGTTTGTTTATTGCACATAAATGAAAACATGGGACTCTAGAGGCATTGCATTAGGTAATTAGGTAAGCAGTAGCTGGAACGTAGACGATTAGGAACATTTTCTCGTTAACATCTGACTGAGGATACACACACACGTACACACACACAGGTCTCTATTCATAATATTAAAAGTAGATATGGTAGGGAAATAAGACAGGAGACAGGATGATCTCGGACGTAGGTTCGAATCCTCGTCACGGCCTTTGTGGATTTGTTCAGGACATGAGACATTTCTTTAAACAATCAGATATTAGAAAAGCTGGATCCTAGAGACAATGCTCGATCCTGGAAGCACAAATAGCTGAGTTAAAACAGATGAAAATACACACACACACACACACACACACACACACACACACACACACACACACACACACACACACACACACACACACACACACACACACTCATTCGGACGAAGAGCCGAAGAGTTATCTGGTCCATGCGGACCAAAGAGCCGAATTTCAACACCCCCGCAAGCACAATTAGAAGAATACAGTTAGGTGAGTAAATACACACACATAATTACACATACATTCAGGAAGCCGAGTAGTCATCGCTCTGGGGTCGTATTCCACAGGGCCCGGGTTTGATTGCAGGATCTGACAGAACGAAATGGGCAGTATTTCTTTCTCCTTACGCCTCTTTTCACCATCCAGTAAATAGGTACCCGGAAGTTACACAGCTACATCGGGCTGCATTCTGATGATGTGTGTGTGTGTGTGTGTGTGTGTGTGTGTGTGTGTGTGTGTGTGTGTGTGTGTGTGTGTGTGTGTGTGTGTGTGTGTGTGTGTGTGTACTCACCTAGTTGTACTCACCAAGTTGTCTTTGCGGGGGTTGAGCTCTGGCTCTTTGGTCCCGCCTCTCAACCGTCAATCAACAGGTGTACAGATTCCTGAGCCTATCGGGCTCTATCATATCTACACTTGAAACTGTGTATGGAGTCAGCCTCCACCACATCACTGCCTAATGCATTCCATTTGTCAACCACTCTGACACTAAAAAAGTTCTTTCTAATATCTCTGTGGCTCATTTGGGCACTCAGTTTCCACCTGTGTCCCCTTGTGCGTGTTCCCCTTGTGTTAAATAGACTGTCTTTATCTACCCTATCAATTCCCTTCAGAATCTTGAATGTGGTGATCATGTCCCCCCTAACTCTTCTGTCTTCCAGCGAAGTGAGGTTTAATTCCCGTAGTCTCTCCTCGTAGCTCATACCTCTCAGCTCGGGTACTAGTCTGGTGGCAAACCTTTGAACCTTTTCCAGTTTAGTCTTATCCTTGACTAGATATGGACTCCATGCTGGGGTATGGAGTCCATATGTGTGTGTGTGTGTGTGTGTGTGTGTGTGTGTGTGTGTGTGTGTGTGTATGTGTGTGTGTGTGTGTGTGTGTGTGTGTGTGTGTGTGTGTGTATGTGTGTGTGTGTATGTGTGTACTCAATTGTGCTTGCGGCGGTTAAATTTTGTCTCTTTGGTCCCGCCTCTCAACTGTCAATCAACTGGTGTACAGATTCCTGAGCCTACTGGGCTCTATCATCTCTACATTTGAAACTGTTTATGGAGTCAGCCTCCACCACATCACTGCCCAGTGCATTTTAGTTATTAACTAATCTGACACTGAAAAAATTCTTTCTAACGGCTCTGTGGCTCATCTGGGTACTAAGTTTCCACCTGTGTCCCCTTATTCGTGTTCCACCCGAGCTGAAGATGAATATGTGCGTGATAAAATGATATGTGTGTGTGTGTGTGTGTGAGTGTGAGTGTGTGGGCTTGAGTGTGTGTGTGTATGTGTGTGTGTTTGTGTGTGTGTGCGTGCGTGTGTGTGAATGAGAAATAAGTAGTAGATATGATAGAGGAAAAATAGGTCGGGAGTCAGTATATTAGATAACATTTGGAAAGGCGGGGTACAAGAGCTAACAGCCCGATACTTCAGGTTCCAATAGTAAATACAAATAGTAAATACACATACAAACACACACATTTGTATATGCATTAATGCATTTTTTTGTGGGGATGCATATGTTCCTCCAGACTTTTGTGTAAGTGCATGAGCTCCTAAGAGAATGTATGCAAGCATATACGAATGTATTTATGCATTTTTTAAATAAAGGATACGGGAAAGAACAAGTAACTGCATATGCCATAAATTTTTCCACCATGTTAGAGGGAGTTTGAATGGCCAGTATATCTTTGGGGAGTTACAGTCCTGTACTGCTATTGTGTCATGTAATGAAAGCAACATACAACAATATCAGGCAACTGTTCTCCTGTGTCTGAGTGTATGCCTCGTAGGGGCCTCGTAGCCTGGTGGATAGCGCGCAGGACTCGTAATTCTGTGGCGCGGGTTCGATTCCCGCACGAGGCAGAAACAAATGGGCAAAGTTTCTTTCACCCTAAATGTCCCTGTTACCTAGCAGTAAATAGGTACCTGGGAGTTAGTCAGCTGTCACGGGCTGCTTCCTGGGGGTGGAGGCCTGGTCGAGGACCGGGCCGCGGGGACACTAAAGCCCCGAAATCATCTCAAGATAACCTCAAGATGCCGGAATATTATATAATTTATGATTAGTTCAGTGTTATTTAAACCGTGTGTAACATATACGTTTATATTTATACGTACTAGGATTGAAGATTTGTACACGGTGTTGCTCTGGTTTGTTTGTCTCGATCTCTATCTGTATATATATTTATATCAATCTCTATATTTAGCTTTCTCTCTGTTTAGCTAAATCTCCAACTAGATATCTGTTTGTGTAGCTATTGCTCTGTCTAGCTATCTCTATCTTCATATCTCGTCGCTTAACCCCCTTTCCCTTATATGAAATATAATATTAGAGGGCACTCTGTACAAACTCTGTACAACAGAGCACTCTGTTGTACTCTTAACAAATCAATATAAGTATATGTGTCTTTGGAAATGTTTTTGGTGCTGATGAAAAACTCTCAAGGCATCTCGACCAATATATATATATATATATATATATATATATATATATATATATATATATATATATATATATATATATATATATATATATATATATTTCGATAAAAAGGAAGGGAGTACCACCTCTAGCTGGAAGAAGGGGGACCCATGGCCTCGGAGGAAACCACGCATAACGCAGTAGAGGGAATGTTTAGATCCCCTCCAATACACATATATATATATATATATATATATATATATATATATATATATATATATATATATATATATATATATATATATATATATATATATATATACATATATATATGTCGTACCTAGTAGCCAGAACGCACTTCTCAGCCTAATATGCAAGACCAAATTTGCCTAATAAGCCAAGTTTTCCTGAATTAATATATTTTCTCTAATTTTTTTCTTATGAAATGATAAAGCTACCCATTTCATTATGTATAAGGTCAATATTTTTTATTGGAGTTAAAATTAACGTAGATATATGACCGAACCTAACCAACCCTACCTAACCTAACCTAACCTATCTTTATAGGTTAGGTTAGGTTAGGTAGCCGAAAAAGTTAGGTTAGGTTAGGTTAGGTAGGTTAGGTAGTCGAAAAACAATTAATTCATGAAAACTTGGCTTACTAGGCAAATTTGGCCTTGCATAGTAGGCTGAGAAGTGAGTTCTGGCTACTAGGTACGACATATATATATATATATATATATATATATATATAATATATATATATATATATATATATATATATATATATATTTATATTTATATATATATATATATATATATATATATATATATATATATATATATATATAATATATATATATATATATATATAATACATATATCACACTTGACCAGAATTAAATCCGTGAGAATCGGATTTCACGAATTCTCACGAGAATCGAAACTGGCCTATATCTTTTTCGTGTAGTTAGGCATAATGCCTTCTGTAATCTCAGGCGAGATACTGATTTGTTTTCCTTCGCTAAAAGTGAGGTTCACACAAACTCAATCCCATACGACACAATGCGCAGGAGTTGATGTAAATAAGAATGTAAGGATCTTTGTGTATTTCAGTTTCTATCAAATGATAAAACAGTCACTGGCGTGTCCTAGAGGAGACGAATATGGGATTGATAATGGTTCAAGATGGACCGAAACGTCGTCGTCTCCTAATCTTCCGGTGTGTGTGGTTTGGTCATCATATCATCAGCCACGTTACTGTGACAAATCGTCTGCACACGAATATTGACTCTTGTAAGCAAGCTTAGAGTTATCTCATTATTTAACGCATTGTAAGCCACACGCAACTAGTTTTCAGATAGTAGCTTAACATATTCGTTCTTAATTACTGCTGGGCGAGTAATTAGGAACGAATTACTAGGTGCGAACAGGTAATGATTGCTATTCAATCGTCCTTCAATGTCCAGGGCTCGAACCTGATTCGTTCTAGTGTCGGATCAGGTTCACGCGGAAGTGTAAGCACGCTATCTGCTTGACAACAGAGAGCTTATTCGCACAATGACCTCTTCACAAACAATTCTGCAGAAAAATTAACAGGTTTTCTGAAACTAGAATCAAAGGTTCCAGTGATTTTAGTCCATAACCATGGCTCCTCCAGCGTTACGATCACGGGACCGGACTATCGGAATATTAGGGGTTGACTGTCGTAATGACTAGGTATATCGAAGCCCTGTTAGCACCATTGTCTGTAATGTTTGAGAGCCGAATTATCCTTTGATGGCTCTTGCGCGCCACTCAGCGCTACAGAACTTTGTGCTTTGATGGTCCCGGAGTCTTTACCAGGGAAAGATTTGCTCTGTATTTTCGTTGAGTGCTATTTTAGTCTTATGATTTGGCATGAGATACACATAGAGTCTAGTTTTCTTTATATTTAATATTTTTCTCTCTTTGCCCAACCATTTGGGCTGGACAGTCTCTCTCTCTCATATATATATATATATATATATATATATATATATATATATATATATATATATATATATATATATATATATATATATATATATATATATATATTGCTACTGCTGTGAGGCGAGCAATGTCGTGTTGTGTTGTTGCAGCACCCAGGCACTCTGCAGCAACTTGGTCTACAATGGGGCCATCCCAGCTGGATTGCTTGTGGGCTTTTGGGGATGGTGGTTGAGGTGATTGGCCTGCACGAGAAGCCCACTCAGTGGCGAAGCGTATAAAATTGGGATCGTGTACACCTGTCAGCAGATGTAAGTAAGCAGCTTGAATTTCCTTCACGAGGTCATCGGATGCTGAGGAGGACAGGAAGGCTGGTATAGCGATTTGCGTTGCTGTTCTAACTCCGAGACCCACCAGGTCTTACTGGAAGAGAAGCTTGTTTCCACTGTAGGTCATCAAGAGAGAGGTTGAAGGCTTTTTCCAACTTTGATCTCAGTAACAGGTTATATTCACCTAGTTTTTTGCTACTGTAGGATAGTGAACACCTTAGAAAGTAGGTAAGTAGGTTAACTTGGGGTGGGACAGACATCTGGTGATGAGGTAAAGTGCATCATGAGCATCAATATCCTCAATCCTCCCATCCATCTTCTTAAGGCAGGCGATTTACTTATCAAGGACCTCATCAATGGCTTTCAGCCCCGAGGGGGTTCCTAGGAGTATGCTGTCTTCAGGTTTAGTTATATGGATATTTGGCAGAACACCCTCTATTATCTCTATGATGTCCTGGTTGGAACATATTATTTCACACTTAGAAGGGTTCAGGGTGAGGCTTAAAACTGCACCTTGCTCCTGGATTTTTCTGATGTCCTCCAGGAGGGAGTCTTGGGAATCAGCTAGGGGAACGAAGAGGTTCCCCTTTAAGAGGATAAGAGGATAACACCTTATTTGTTATTATCTTTTAATATTATTATTTTTCTATCATCTTTTTATACTTTCTCAACATCAAGAGACGCTCTCACTTCTGATCCTCACGATCCCATCAATAATACAACTAATTGAACATTTTCTTCAAAGTTTTTGAAGGTTCTAAGAATATGTGCTCCCATATATTCGGTTTTCCTTCTCCTTTTCCTTCATATTTTATGATGCTATCAATTCTGCTTATACGACCTGCTCTCTGCCTTCATTCATCTGTCATCCTGCGATGTCTCTTCACTCCGTCATCCACTCTCTTCGTTCCCCATTATCTGTTCATCCGTCTCAACTTTCTTGGCCTTTTAATGTATTCTTCTCTGCGTTCTCCTTCCCATACGCTTCTGAGGGCTCTCCCTATTCCCTTATCTACGTATTTTTCAACTATCATCGTATTTCCGCTCTGTGTGGTCTCTGAATTATATTCCTTCTCTCTCTTTTGAAAAAGAGTTTGGTCTCAAACAATATGTCGCCTCCAGCCTTCTCTTTTTATTAATCTCTCTTTATTCTGCTTCCCATGATTCTCATTTTTGTCGCTTTATCCTACCTTTTTTCTCTCTTTCTCTCTCTGGTCCATCTAAAACACACTCTTCTTCCAGTCCACATCTGACATAAAAGAAAAGAACGCACGAAGGAAAATACAGGTAAAGAAAATTTTAAAAAATTATAATAAATATAATTAAAATAAATAATTAGATATAATATATAAATAATTCAATATACATAAGCTGTAACGCGTGACAGCTAAAGTAAAGCCATTTGTTGACAGCTATTTAGGCTGGTTTTAAGAGACTGTTTTGTAGTTTGGTCATGTGTAATTGATTTAAAGGTGTGTGGCGCTCTTTTTTAACTATTTTGCATGCTGGCCATTTGTGACCTTGCAGGCGATGAGTCACAATAACGTGGCTGAAGTATGTTGACCAGACCACACACTAGAAGATGAAGGGACGACGACGTTTCGGTCCGTCCTGGACCATTCTCAAGTCGAAACGTCGTCGTTCCTTCACATTCTTGTGTGTGGTCTGGTCAACATTTGGGACCTTTTTTCTTTATTGTTAGGTGATGTTGTATAGTTTTGTAGACGGTGAATTTTGGAAATTTCGTAGTCTTACCTCTTTGGATTGTATAACAAAGTAGTCACATTATTTGTATCCAAACAGGGAGGTGGTCATATTCGGTGGCCGGTTCGAAGGGGAAAATTAAACATTTAAATTCTGAACAGTTCAAGTTGGATCTAATATATAATGTTCTAATATACCGGGCGAGGATTTAAAAAAAATATAACTCA
>NC_091202.1:29547298-29564798 GCF_040958095.1 Procambarus clarkii | reverse complement strand
ACCAAGCGGTGCGTGAGGATGACAGAGAGATGACATGTGCACTGGCGGAGTGAGGTATTGCGTGGGAAGTTGATCACGGGGAAGAATATTGACTCTGAAAGTCAGAGTTGTATTTGCCACAAGTAATATTCTGGAGTCCTCTGTAATTAATGGTGGTACACCAACACCCACACACACATACACACTCACACACACACACACACACACACACACACACACACACACACACACACACACACACACACACACATGATCACTACATTCAAGATTCTCAAGGGAATTGATAGGGTAGATAAAGACAAGCTATTTAACACAAGGGGCACACGCACAAGGGGACACAGGTGGAAACTGAGCGCCCAAATGAGCCACAGAGATATTAGAAAGAACGTTTTTAGTGTCAGAGTGGTTGACAAATAGAATGCATTAGGAAGTGATGTGGTGGAGGCTGACTCCATACACAGTTTCAAGTGTAGATATGATAGAGCCCAATAGGCTCAGGAATCTGTACACCTGTTGATTGACGGTTGAGAGGCGGGACCAAAGAGCCAGAGCTCAACCCCCGCAAACACAACTAGGTGAGTACAACTAGGTGATTACACACATAAAAACTGCCTTTAGAAACTTGTGTAAGGAATCGTTCAGGACCCTGTATACCACTTATGTAAGACCAATCCTGGAGTATGCAGCTCCAGCCTGGAGTCCATACCTAGTTAAACACAAGACAAAGTTAGTTAAGATCCAGCGGTATGCCACCAGGCTCGTCCCGGAACTGAGAGGAACGAGCTAGGAGGAAAGGCTAAAGCAGCTGAACTTCACATCCCTGGAAAACAGAATAGTAAGGGGAGACATGATACCCACCTACAAAATTCTCAGGGGAATTGACAGGATGGACAAAGAAAACTCTTCAAAACGGGAGGGACACAAACAAGGGAACACAGGTGGAAACTTAGTACCCAAATGAGCCACAGAGACGTTAGAAAGAACTCTTTCAGTGTCAGAGTAGTTAATAAATGGAATGCACTAGGAAGTGATGTGGTGGAGGCTGACTCCATACACAGTTCCAAATGTAGATATGATAAGAGCCCAGTAGGCTCAGGAATCGGTACACCAGTTGATTGACAGTTGAGAGGCGGGACCAAAGAGCCAAAACTCAACCCCCGTGTTTGTGTGTGTGTGTGTACACACACACACACACACACACACACACACACACACACACACACACACACACACACACACACACACACACACACACACACACACACACACACACGCACGCATACACACATATACACTCGTGCTTGCAGAGTGCTGGCTGAAAGTAAGGCCTTGCGTGTGTTGATTAAAACTGATACTTTGCGTGTGCTGATTGAAACACACTTTGCGTGTGCTGATTGAAACATACTTTGCGTGTGCTGATTGAAACATACTTTGCGTGTGCTGATTGAAACATACTCTGCGTGTGCTGATTGAAACATATTCTGCGTGTGCTGATTGAAACATACTCTGCGTGTGCTGATTGAAACATACTTAGCAAGTCTGACCTGACTTTGCATATAAGGCGGACATACCCTTCCCAAGTAAATTTGACCTTATCATGTCAGTCCGTTTTTACTTCTTGCCAATGCTGTATGACCTTTCATTGCAGAACTACAAGACGTGTATGATCTCTCCTTACAAGCCTGACCTTATCTCACAATACCACAATGACCTGACCTTTCCTGCCTCGTCTATCATCTCTGCAACTCGATACCCGACCTGATCTTCCCTATCAGCTGGATTCGATCTCTCTTACCAGCTCGTCTTCTCTCCCCAGTGTCAACAAACTAGGCCTGACGAACGAGGCACTGGAGAAAACGTAGACCAATAACGAACCGCGTTAGTGAAACGTTACTAGACACCTACGTTGCCATGGGTTCACGATGACCGCTAGGATTTGTAGCAACAAATCTATTCTTGTTACTACACACTAATAATTACTGGAATACAAACTATGTTACTAATGCGTGTGGGTTTATATTTTGACAATTCCTCTGTTAGAAAGCAAGGGATTTAAAAATTATTAATATTGCTTTTTTTCCAACGCTTGTAGATCAAAGGTTCTCAATGGAAAGGTAATATTATATATATATATATATATATATATATATATATATATATATAATATATATATATATATATATATATATATATATATATATATATATGAAATTAATATGACTAAAATGCTTTATTTATGCTTATAATAATCAATGACTGAAACGGAATCAAATGCATAAAAATATCCATTTACCATTGTTTTCCCTAAATGTGTCTGACGGTAACAGACTTCCACCATGCCGCAAATTCCATGGTCGAACCAATGGAGAGACGAATTGGAATTACGTTACCTGAGCCAAATACCCAAAAAATAACGTTGATTTAGGTTTATAATAGGATAAAAATAAGTTTATCATTTGGTTAAAAATCATTTACAATGCTTTAAAAGTGGACCACTAATGTATGGTTCTGAAATGATTACAAAGCGTGAATTATGGATAGAGTGCCGAGCTGATTAAAAAGAAATAAAATGCCATTTGGACGGTAATTGACATGACTGAATGATGTGTCCTGTGTCCTCACATTGTTTATATATGTTGACAGCTTTGATAACTCTGTCAATACCTGTAGATTGTAGAAGTTTTCGATTTTCGGGAAATTAGGTGAAGGTGAGTAAAACCCGACTCTCAGCTTTATAAATAATCCCATAACTATATAATCTAAAGGAGAGTGAGAATTTTAGAGGCCGGAGTTCGATCTCATTCCTTTCCCCTCACAACCCATTGCCATTGCAGTAAGTAGAAGCCGTGATTACGTACTTCCTGATAACAGCCTGACTCACAGAAGTCTTCCCATTTTCTTGCATCATATACCGAAAAGTCTACTCTATTCATCTATGTGTTTAAATTAAACAAACGCCCATAATTGCACGTAGAGCGTTCGTCTTATTATGTAATTATAATATTTCAGACAATTTGTGGATATGACACCCACATATGTTTTCTAGAAGAATGATGAATTTGATGCTTTCGTTCTCTTTTTTGCTTTCACTATTATTACGACATCGTTCCTAAGCTCAATCTCCTCCTACACTACTCTCTGCTTCACCCAATTCTTCTAATCTCCTCTTCAACTACCTCCTCGTATCCAATTCAAGCACCTTCACTTTCTCATCAACCACCTCCGACACTCTCTGTCAATCTTCAGTCTAACATCTATCCTCGTTTCATCCTCTAATTAATCCACATACTCATATAACATGTACGTCTAACTCTATCTTCTCCTAATAATTAGTGATTTTCTTTGCATTTCAAACGCTAACTTCGACAAAATCAAAAAGAGAAAAGGAAAGATTTTCACAAGAGGCCAACGTTTACAAGATTAAGAACGTCATGATCTTGGAAATATTAATACAGAAATATAATATTAATAATTCTAAACATTTTATTTAAGCTTTAGTGATTACATTATTTTCTCTTCACTTGAAGTAGATATTTTGAAAGGAATTCACTTTCTCACACTGCAGTAACTTTGCTTTTAATTTTGTTTAGCCAACATAACCCTTTCCCTTATCATTCAAGACGAGACGAGTCTGTAAACAAAATTTCAGGGCAAATTTAGACAGTGACACAAATATTGACACTTCCTAGGAAAGTATCCGAAGCGTGAACGACAGTTTTCATAAAGAAATTGCATAGCAAACGTTGCAGCTACAACCCATTTTCCGTATTACTCCAACCAAAAGCTAATCTCTCTCACCATTAATAGAAAACTTATTTTCTCTACCTTTGTTTTCCGAAGGAATAAGGACAAAGAGATTCCTTCACGCGGCGTTCCAAAGGAAAATCGTAACAGCCTTACCAATTGGCAGCAGGAGAAACAAGGATTTCCACGAGTTTGCTGAAAAGCAGATATGTTTACCCTCCATTTCAAGGCGAAATAGTACATTGGGACAATTTCCAGGGTACCTCGGCAGTTCAGAAGCCAGTTCAGTGAAAGAAATAACTTTTTATCCTTTAGAAGAAAATCTTTGAGAGTGGCGGAGAAGGCATCTAATATGGCAATTTATATATACAAAATATTCTCTTACATTGGACTAGTAACTTAGATATATATATATATATATATATATATATATATATATATATATATATATATATATATATATATATGTGTGTATATCACGAAAATAAACACGTGATTAAAAATGTGACAATGTCAGACCACGGAGGAAAAAATGAAACAGGAATTTCCTTAAGTACTTTCGTATATTAATACATCTTCAGAAGGAGTCATATATATATATATATATATATATATATATATTATATATATATATATTATATATTATATATATATAATATATATATATATATATATATATATATATATATAACAAACGCTTGTTTTAACAAGCATTTTGGAAAAAATATTTCACCATCATTGCTGATGGCTTAAATATTTAGAATTCTAATTAGAAACTAACCTCATCCATTTTATTATGGGTGTGAAAAAAGACGTATCTTCCCAGCGAGGACATAAAATTGGCTTGCAATCAGAGGAATAAATTTTGAGTATCTATATGAACATTGTGAAGACTACGAAGGAAAGCGTTAACATTAGTTGGATCAGGGTCTGAAGCCCTTTTCTATCCCATCTATTCGTAAACAGCTTATTTTTAATTTAAATTTAATCAGGTAATGTATAATTACGTCTGTGGCATAAACGGAAAGTCCATTTGATGCAGTGAAAACTATTGGTATTATTTAATAGTAATCAATTTGTCCATTTAAAAAACATATATGCTTTGCTCCTCAGCTCTCTCTTGCCTATTTATTGCCTGTCTCTACTTCATCATCACAATCGACTTGAGAATGGTCCAGGACGGACCGAAACGTCGTCGTCCCTTCACCTTCTAGTGTGGGGTCTGGTCAACATATATGCTTATTTAAAGTTAATGTTTTTGTTTTACATATATATGATGAACAATGTTAGAACTCTCCGCGAAGGTTAATGAAACACTCAAGCACTGGTTCCACTTATAACCTAGAATATCAGGAGTCAAGAATTTTCCCCGAAGTCACGAATTGGTAAACACAAAATGTACGTGATTTTTGTCTTACCAGAAGCGTATGATTTCAAAAACTCTTCTTACGTATGGAGAGTTGATTCTCATTAGTCCTGCAGAGCCTCAGTATTGTAGTGCTTTTAATTTCACTATGACGGCGCAATTTTTGCGGTTAAAGTAAACATCGTCAAATTAATGATGCATTAAAGTAACTGGTAAATTTCAATTACACCGTTCACACGGGATACCAATTTGGGGACCTCCACTACCCAGTTAGAATATATTATTAGTCACTTTATTAGTCATCTCCTCAGGCGTTGTTGTGATCCACATAGCTCCCATGCATGACAACAAATAGTTTTACCAAACAAAACAACGTAATAATTAAACAGAAAACTGTTGTTTTTTAACTATTCCTGTTTGGTTATCACTCCTGAAACATACACTCATTTAACTTTGAATTGAGGAAAGATTCTGCAAGAATTTCTGCCATTGCAGTGAGACTTGTTTGAGAAATCCGGCCTCTTTGTCGAGGGCCGCCTCCTGCTACGAGATGGATGAGGGGAGAGAAAGAGAGTGTAGGAGGAGGTCCAGAGTCGTGGGGGAGAGGATAAAGGAGCCGGATGGACAGGGAGAGGGAAAGAGAGAGAGCGAGCGAGGAATGCATAATAAGAAGTAGGATAGAAAGAGAAAGTGTGTTTTTCAAAAGGCAAAATAAGTCTGCGAATTCATCCTAAACAGGAAGACAGCATGAAGGAGGTATGAATGTAGCCCCCTATTGGAAAAGGCCGTGGCTGGGAATGGATTGACGACCAAAAATCATGTGGAAATTATATATACTTACATATATATATATATGTAAGTAGAAATTATTTCTACTTACATATATAATATATATATATATATATATATATATATATATATTATATATATATATATATATATACATATATATATGCAAACAAGCCTGAATGGTCCCCAGGACTATATACAACTGAAAACTCACACCCCAGAAGTGACTCGAACCCATACTCCCACAACTGGTATGTACAGGGACGCCTTAATCCGCTTGACCATCACGACCGGACATAAGGAAGTGATAGCCGAGGCTATATGAACCACTTCCCCGCCGGCACTCGGATGGTAATCTTGGGCATAGCATTTTATCAAATCACCTCATTCTTTGGGGCACACGTGAGGAACACAAATTTGTGTTCCTCACAGTGAACATCTAAACAGCAGCATATGTATTGATTCCTACCCATGAATACATGAACAAAATTAGCGACATCCTAAGTGACGACTCCAAATTTCAACGAATCACGAGGAACCCCGTAGAAGACCTTAAGCGGAAAGTAAACAAAACAATTACAGCAATCAACGCAAAGAAAGGTAGTGTGCATTTCAATAAACTTCAAGGCGACTATGGCTTAGGATATGCCTACGGCAATGTTAAGACGCATAAACCAGGTAACCCACTACGCCCTATAATCAGCCAAATACCAACCCCAACTTATCACCTGGCAAAAAAACTCAATGAACTCCTAACTCCATACACTCCAAGTAAGTTTAGTCTACAATCATCAGCAGATTTCCTAGAATTGATCAAATCTACCCAGCCCGATGGAATCATCGCTTCCCTGGACGTTGAATCCCTTTTTACCAACGTCCCAGTCGACACAACCATAGGAATGATACTGGACAGAGTATACAGAGACGAGAGCACCCCCAAATTAGACATACCTGAGCCACACTTGAAAAGTCTTCTCGAAGCATGTACAAAGGAAGCCCCTTTCATCAGTCCACAAGGAGACATGTATTTACAGATAGACGGAGTAGCAATGGGCTCCCCCTTAGGAGTTTTATTTGCTAATTTTTATATGGGAACCATCGAAGATAGGGTCTTCAGTAGCAGACAAAAACCAACTGTATACTGCCGTTATGTAGATGACATATTCGTAATAGTAAAAGACTCAGATGAACTAATTGACCTAAAAAGACACCTAGAGAGAGAGTCAGTACTCCGATTTACACATGAACATAGTGAAAATAACAGTCTGCCATTCTTGGATGTACTAATAACAAAAACAGGAACCTCTTTAAGCACCAACGTATACACCAAGCCCACCAACATAGGATTATGCCTGAACGGTAGAAGTGAGTGCCCCCAAAGATACAAAGCCAGTGTTCTCAATGCTTATATTCGTCGAGCGCTTACCCACTGCTCTGAATGGAGCAACGTGAGTAGAGAGTTTGAAAGAGTAACTCAGGTATTGGTGAACAACGGATATAGCAACGCGGAAATAAACGCTGCTATAAGAAGACACTTGGACCGTTGGTATAATTCAGAACCTAGAACAGAAACCACAACACCCCCAATAAAATTATATTACAAATCAACCATGCACAGTGAACATATAAAAGAGGAAAGAATAATGAAAGAAATAATCCGTAAAGGAGTAAAAAGCACTACTCCTAACCAAAACATAAACCTTATAATATTCTACAAAACCAAGAAGACTTCCGAACTCCTTATCAAAAACAGCCCGAAGCCGACGGAGAACCCTCTACAGCAGTCAAGCGTTGTATACATGTACACTTGCCCCCACGAAGGATGTAACCTTCAATGTAAGTACATAGGTATGACGTCGACCAAGCTGACGAGGCGTTTGACATGCCATCTTCAATCTGGTGCCCCTAGGAATCACATGAGACAAGCCCATGACATTACTCTAACAAGAGAAATGTTGAACAAGAATACTTGCATAATAGACAAAACCCAAGATTCAAGAAGATTACAAATTCTTGAGGCAATTCACATAAGAATAGAGCGACCTACCATGAACACCCAAATCACGGAACTATTTACTCTACCCACCATGAGAGTAAGGACAAGACAAGAACATATCGATGCCAACACAGAAGACAATGTCCAACATAACAGGCCAATTACACTGGATTAATCTTTGTGTTTAGATAGGAGATGCCTCGTATGGGCCAATAAGCCTTCTGCAGCCCCTATGTTTATCCCTTATGTATCCCCCCATGTTTTTCACCTTCATTGTATTATCACCTGACCTAATGCGGGTATAAAATCAACTAGTATATATATATATATATATATATATATATATATATATATATATATATATATATATATATATTTCATTGAATATGACCGCATATTCTGTATTTATTATTTTCTGGTTTAGGGCTTCTATCCCTCTAACTATTTTCTTAGCATCAGGGCTTAATTGAAATAGGAGTTCTCCAAAACTCATTTTCGTACTTTTAAGGTGAAGAAAAGAAGTGATTTACTATAGAGTGTATTACACTTATTTTGTATAATTTGCACGACTTTTCGAACCTCCATGGTTCATTCTCAAGTGAACAGATCTTACAATACTAGTTGATTTTATACCCGCATTAGGTCAGGTGATAATACAATGAAGGTGAAAACATGGGGGGATACATAAGGGATAAACATAGGGGCTGCAGAAGGCTTATTGGCCCATACGAAGCATCTCCTATCTAAACACAACATAACAGGCCAATTACACTGGATTAATCTTTGTGTTTAGATAGGAGATGCCTCGTATGGGCCAATAAGCCTTCTGCAGCCCCTATGTTTATCCCTTATGTATCCCCCCATGTTTTCACCTTCATTGTATTATCACCTGACCTAATGCGGGTATAAAATTAACTAGTATTGTAAGATCTGTTCACTTGAGAATGAACCATGGAGGTTCGAAGCGTCGTGCAAATTATACAAAATAAGTGTAATACACTCTATAGTAAATCACTTCTTTTCTTCACCTTAAAAGTACGAAAATGAGTTTTGGAGAACTCCTATTTCAATTAAGCCCTGATGCTAAGAAAATAGTTAGAGGGATAGAAGCCCTAAACCAGAAAATAATAAATACAGAATATGCGGTCATATTCAATGAAACATGTTTGAAAGAAAACCTGCTGCTAGTATACACCAATATATATATATATATATATATATATATATATATATATATATATATATATATATATATATATATATATATATATATTAGTAGAAAATAAAGTAAATCCACTGGATATCAGTTCTTGGTAGCGACTAGAGAATTCAGCCATTGAGAGTGTATGGTCACTACATAACTGCGCTACACTGAATGTTGTGGTTTACGGGTTATTCATGCCCGTGTCACCTCTAGGGTTGTTCAATCTTCATCAATCAATCAAATGTTCCGGTCACTTACGAGGGAGCGCTGGTTACTATAGGACTAGGCTCCTCAGTCATTAATCATTGCCTGAACCCTCCGGCGCAGCTGATACGACCCCCATTCCCACTAAATAAGGTTTGAATGTCGTCCATCTTGGCTTTCAATCATGCTATAGAAACATGTAGCAGCACATTTTTGTCTCTGGCATCTGTCTGCGTTTTGTAGTCTCTGAAGCATTTACATCTCATCTTGGGTCAAACTTCACCCAATTTTTCCCAGTAATTGTTGTTGGGTACGTGCCCAACACGACCGCTTCGTTATAAGCACCCAAGAAATCGATGCCACGGGACAATGCCCCTACATTGTCACAATGACGAATTCCAAAATATCACTTACTAGAAATGGAAGTATTTTGTACGTTTTCATTTTTCTTTTGTGATAACGGGAAACGTCTTGTGCTCATGCCGCTGAAATTGAAACAAGTTCTATCTATGGTACTTTGGCTGTAATAGGCTTTGGCTATGTATTTTTTAACAGTACCGGATCCTCACTATGCTCAGTAAACTGGCTGTATTCTTATCTACTTATTCAAAAACAATCATCCCAGCTACTCTCATACACTAAACGTCAATGAGAGATAGAGAAAGAGAGAGAGTACGGAGAGAGGGAAAATAGTGGAGAGAAAGAGACATTCAAAGAGAGGAAGGGAGGAAGGATGAGAGCAGGGAGAGTAGGGCGGGAGAGAATGAGAGGCAATACAAAAAGAGTGAGACAGACTAACAGACTAGCAGATTGAGTTGGGCAATTCTGCGTGTATAATATATATATATATATATATATATATATATATATATATATATATATATATATATATATATATATATATATATATATATATATTTTTATATATATATATATATATATATATATATATATATATATATATATATATATATATATATATATAAGAATGGCAAGCGTTGCACATGGCAGGCACAAAGCAGCTTGCTCTCCTACCTTCTCTCCCCTCTGGTAGGTGTTGTGGTGAGGATGTTCTTTACTCTCTTTCTCTCTCTCTCTCTCTCTCTCTCTCTCTCTCTCTCTCTCTCTTTCTCTCCATCCCCCCTACCTCTCTCCAATCTCTCCTCAGTCTCTATTCCTACCCATGTCTCTCTTTCTTTCGGTCTCTCTCCCTCACCCTCCTATTTTTCTCTCCCTCTCTCTCTCTCTCTTCCCCCATGACACCGCTCCCTCTGTTCCCCTAAAACCCCCCTTACCCCCCCCCTCCCACACGATCTTCCGCAGTAACCATGGCAACACGCAGGAGGCCGCTGATGTTGGACTTGCTGAAACCGGTCCCAGTAAAGGGGAGCCCCTCACACCTCTATTATATCTTTTTTTTACTGTCCTCACAAAAAACAAACTAAAAATCTTGCTTGTGAACGCATTAAATACCGACGATCTGTTTACATTTGGGATCTGTTTACATTTGGGATCTGTTTATATTTGGGATTTGTTTATATTTGGGATTTGTTTATATTTGGGATCTGTTAGCATTTGGGATCTGTTTACCTTTGGGATCTGTTTACATTTGGGGTATAGTGTATGTGTGCGCCTTCCTCCTGTTGAATTTATGTGCGTACCACGCGCGGTGTGTCTGGGGGTAGGTGTCAAGATCTCTGTGTCGATGTACGCTTGCTGGATCTCTTTGTCTTTCACTCCGGTTGTCAAGCACTGTGTTCCAGAGAGGTAGGTTTCATTGGTTCTACTTCCATTTCCTCCCCGTTTTCTTTGTCGCTGCCTTTAAAACTTGGTTATGGTTCCCTGGTCTCTATATTTTCCTCACACTATTTCTTTTTCTCTTTCGTGTGTGTGTGTGAGTGTGTGTGTGTGTGTGTGTGTGTGTGTGTGTGTGTGTGTGTGTTTGTGGTGTGTGTGTGTGTGTGTGTGTGTGTGTGTGTGTGTGTGAATGTGTGTGAATCCCACTCAGGTACTGAACCAGGAAGCAATTCCTAATACGAAACACGTCTGGGTATTTAGATGATTGCCCAAAAGCTTCCTTCTGTGGTTGTAGCCAGGAGAGTGGAAGAGGTTATCGCGTGCCCTTAGCATACCCTTACCCTGGCAGGATCTTACCCTGGCAGGACCTTACCCTGGCAGGACCTTACCCTGGCAAGACCTTACCCTGGCAGGACCTTACCCCTGGCAGGACCTTACCCCTGGCAGGACCTTACCCCTGGCAGGACCTTACCCTGGCAGGACCTTACCCTGGCAGGACCTTACCCCTGGCAGGACCTTACCCCTGGCAGGACTTTACCCTGGCAGGACCTTACCCCTGGCAGGACCTGATAACCTATGATCCTGCTTGCAAATGATCACATATACAGGCAGAAGCAAATAACAAGAAATCGGAGAATATTTCTTTACCTAAATATATTTAATATATGTGAATGCATCTACATATGAAAGATCTTAAATTATACTCCCATATATCTCCCTCCGGAAACCCCCCAATGTGGTGGTAAGTGGCACTTTGGCTCTTGAGTGGTAGGCGGCACTCTGGCTCCCGAGGCAACACAACATACATCCCAAAATTTAATTTATGCAAAGAATCTATTCGAGGCGATCATAGCTTCCTCTATCAAGAATAATTTCCCCACGTCCCCAAGACAGCTCGGGCCTTAACACTGAGAAAATGCACAGATCTAATATTGCAAACTGATTAACGTGTATTCTAACACGGATGATCTCGTCAACCCTCAAGACAAGGCACAATCTACTTTCCTTTGGTAATGATTGTCTTACCGTGGCAGCAAAAGGACGAAATGACACTGACTTCGCAGGTGATCAGAACAATAGGGATCTTAATATTTAATATTAAGATATTAAATATTAAATATTATTAAATTAATAATTAAATTAAGGCTAATAATTAATAATTAAATAATGGATATTAAAGTGAGAAACGTTACTCGCCAGGAGAGACTCAGTCGAGTCGGTCGAACGAGGACCATCAATGTATTCAGTCGGCCTCGCACGCCTCGGGGGGCCACAGTTCGAGTCTCTTACAGCCCAGGTCAACGTACTGTTTATTTCCACAGAAGTGTGGCTGACAATTTATTAGACATAAATTGAATAACATTAAGCTGACCATTTAAATGGTGATCTATATTAGTGTACCAATATTTGTAATGTACTAATAGAGATGTTACTCTGCTCCATTGGAACAATCCACAACATTTAACATAAACTCGAATGACGGGTTAACAATTTGTAGACCGAATATTAAATAATTACCTGTCTGAAGTTGCAAAACACTGCACGTTCTCGACAGTTTAGATAAACGGATTTCTGGACGATCCAGAATTGAAATCAATTGAAGGCTCTTTAAACTCTGAATTGATTTCAATGAGATTTAAAATGTTTCTCAATAATCATTCAATTTATGGCAGTGATTTACCAAGACCTGATAATATGATACGCTACAGTAGATGAAATAAAACTTGTGGCAGAACGATGATATGGGATATAATCGACAGCGAAGGCAACATTCTGCTCAGAGATGACACAGCCCAGTAACAGAGACAATAGCAGGAGAAAAGTCAATCGACTTGATAATGGTCCAGAACGGACCGAAACGTCGTCGTCTCTTCCATTTCTAGTGTGTGGTTTGGTCAACGGAGACAACAGCCTTCATGAACACTTGGGACACCCTCTTACTCCCAGGCCCACGACGTTATTGACTCGTACTTCAAGTGTCAGAAGTTAACAAGACAATTGTCTCATTCTCCGCCGGATCTTCTAGGGGGTTACACTTTTCTAAGACTCCATTATCTAAGAAATTATTATCACGGTTCTCGGTGCAATTGCAGAGAGTCAGAACGTCTGCAAATGTTTGCACACACACATCATTAGCAAATCACAACGTTTGCAAACAACGGTCTGTCTGGTCTAATTCTTGGTGTAATTAAATAAATTTCCTTCTCAAAAAGGACTTGCTTCAAGCAGGACGGCGTTCAGTCCCCGACCATCCAAGTGGTTGGGCGCCATTGCTGTCCCACCGTCCCATCCCAAATCCTAATCCTGACCCTTTGCCAAGCGCTATATAGTCGTAATGATTTGACGCTTTCCCGTGATAATTCCCTTTCCTCCCCTTTGTTTCCCACAGCCAAGCGCTGAAAAGGAACGAGATAGCAATCAGACCCATAACCGCAGAGAGTGCTTCTTCGCTACCTGTTTTCCAAGGCAGCTGACAGGAGAAACCGCGGGGGAAAAGTGCCATATAAGATTCATCCCACAATATTTTGGAGCAACAACATTTCATTCACACGATTCAGATGAAATTCGAACTCGAGTCTCGAAATTACGAGACTGATGTCCATCCTCCATATGGCCTCCAGATGGAGTGTTTAAAGGCTCAGTTAGGGGGTAAAAATGAGGTACTTTTGAGGTCCTTACTATTATAAGCATTCAAGACACGGTTGGTCATTCAAGCCATCTCTCTCATAAACAACCATTGCATTGAATTCCTTATGAGTCTCTATGCTGAACTTTACTTCATGTCAGTTTTTTCCATAAATCATATACTACATGAACAAAACAAAACAAAAAAATTATTTACACATCCATTTCACTTACTATGTGAATTTTCAATAACAAACACAACCCAAACAAATATTTATGATATCAAAATTTCTGAATGCCACTATTCACTTAGATACCGGGATCACCGTAGACACACTGTTCACTTATTCCCGGTTTATCACAGTGACAGTCTTTGCCATTCACAAAACTGTTCAATGGTACAAAATCCCCAGTTAGTCGCCCAGCGCTCTAATGAGCGCCAAATTGTTCAGTGTTAGGGCAGCAGGCCGCCGTAAACAATAGAGCCACGCTATCCGTCATTGTATGTGCAATACATCAATGCTTGTCGTTGATAAATCAAAGGCACACTATCGTGTTTCAAAATGGTCGAGCAGGTGAATTGCACGGAACAGGAAGATTTAATGGAATTGGAAATGACATGGAAGGGGATTGGAGAAGTTGAGTAGCGGGGTTTGTGGAGGTAGGGGGAGTTATGTTAGGAGAAGTGGTTGAGAGAGCTTGATAAAGTAGTGGGGTTTGTAGAGGTATGGGGGAGTAGAGTTAGGTGAAGTGGTACAGAAGGATTGATAGATACGTTGTGTTCGTACAGGTAGAGGAGCAGATTTAATAGTAGTTGAGAAGCCTTGGTTGAATAGTGGGGATGGTAAAGGTAGGAGAGAAGAGATTGCAGAAGTAGTAGAGAAGGCGTGGAAGAGGAATGGGGTTGTCGAGGTGTGGAGTTGGCAGAATTATGCAAGTAGCGAGGGAAGTCAAAAGTGAGTGGGATTGACAAGAGCGAGGATAAGAAAATAGTGGGATTGACATAGGTAGATGATTGCGCTTAGTAGAGGGTAGTAGGGTTGTGAAGATAATGATTCAGAGTAGGAAAAGTTGTAGACAAGGTAGAAATTGAGGAGTTTTGTGTAATTAATTAAATATGTGTAGTTGTCAACGTGTATTTTTTTATTGTTTGCTAAACTTGAACATATATATACCTTTAACAAATTTAATACGTAATGTATTTTCAAGTTTACTAAGAATATGCAATAATAAAATGTTCTTCCGTTCACTGATTATAATATATTGAAAATAATTTAATAAAGAAGGTTTACACTATTATTCTTTAATACATAAAGTTATTAATTATATTTATTCTGTTATAATTACCAAATTATATTATTATAATTTTCGACTTTTTTCTTTTACTTGAAGTTATTCAGTGACTTAATTTAAGCTCTAATAGAAAGTGTTTTGAAAACTTTACAATCTCAAGATAAAATTTACAATTGTGTAGAAGTGCTATGTTTTTTTACAAGCCAATTTTTAACTCACATGTATATGTTTTCAAATCAGAATCCACGAGTTCACATACAGTCCAAAGGTTCAAATCATAGGTGAGTACTCACCTCAAATAGGTGAGTACACACACACACACACACACACACACACACACACACACACAAAACACACACATACACAAGCAAACATTGGTCAAAACACATACTACAACCAAACAGGGATCAGACATTGGGATCCCTCTTCACACACTTCATGGAGGAACCATTATACGAAAGACTCTTTCTCTGAGTACATTCTCCAGCTGTCTGACACAGCAACACACACAGTCTGTCCAACGTCCAGAGTCACCTGTTGCTGCAGCACCCTGTATATCTGTTACACTAATACCCTGTCTGTCCAACGGCCCAGTCATCCGTTCCTGAAACACCCTGTCTTTGTCACAACAACACTCCCTGTCTCTTCAACGTCCCCAGTCATTTAGTCTTGCAACACCCCTGTTCCTGTCACAGCAACATCTTGCTTGTCCAACCTCCAAACCCATGCTCCCCTCTGATCTCGAACACAACGCAACATGACTGTATTGCTCGCTTGACTTTCAGTTTCCCCTCAAAGTCAGTTCTGACAGTCCCACAACTAGTGTCGATAGCAAGGTTGGCGGAGGTAGCGAAGTCGGGTCGGGGGTAGAAAGGAAGTTGGGTTGATAATGGTAGGGAAGTTGGGGATTCTAGGATAGAAAGGGCAGCAATGTTAGAAAAGTTGGTTTTGGGAGGCGAAGGAGACCTTCAGGCGTAGAGAAGATAAGGTGGTAGTGAAATTTTTCAGGCGGAACAGAAAGGTGACTGGTAGTATGGTTTGCTAGTAGGGTAGGGATGTTGGTATGAGTGGGTCGAAACCAGAGGCTTCTAGGGTTCGACAAGGTTGAATAGGTTAGGAAAGTCCAGGATGAGGAGGAGAGTGCAGGCTAGGCAGCCGTCGGTAGTGGGCGCTGAGGCGAGTGATGCTGCCTGACAGCAAGACCGGATAAGAAAATTCGTAATGGGAAAGCAATGTCTGAAGATTTAGGGTTCAGCGTGTTAGGCAAGGCTTGGTGCGGTGGGGGTGGTGCTTGGTGGAAGACCTCTGATGGTGGGGATAGTGGGAAAAGTCTCAGTGGGTGGGAAGAGAAGTTCCAGTGGGTCGGAGGTGGAGTCTTCTCTGGATGGATGTGGAAGAATAGTGTATAGTAGGTGGATAGAGATTCGAGGAACAGTCTCAGTAGTTGCGAACTCAGGAATCAGTTACTGGGAATTGGGGGTTCCACTCTTTGGGGGAGAAAAGGTGACGATCAGTAGGTGGAGTGCAATTAGGAAGAGGTCTCAGTAGGTGGGAGAGTGGATCTCAAGCAGTGTGTGGAGTGGAAGAACAAATCTCAGTGTGTTGTAGGTGGCGTTTCAGTTTGGTAGGTGTAGGATTAAAATTCTTAGTGGGTGGGGTGATAAGATCTCAGTGATGGCAGATGTAGCGTCTTTAAGTCTTGGTAAGTGGTAGATGGACGTGTCAGCCGTGTCTGATTTATGCTAAGGAAATATACATGCTATGCATGATAATATAATGCTATGCATGACAATATACATGCTATGTATAATAATATACATGCTATGCAAGATAATATACGTGCTATGCATGATAATATACGTGCTATGTATGATAGTATAGCATGCATAATAATATATCTCTTTTTTTTAACATCAACGGGATAATCCATGTGGTTCTGCCTTAATAGGAGTCTAATGTTGTATCTCAAATGCTGCCTTTATAGCATCACATAATACATTTTCATTGGATTTTCAGAGCTATCTACACATAATTAGATAGCACAAAGCAGCGTTCTGTGCATAAATGAATGCTAATGACTGTGTGTGTAGTGTATACGGTAATTAGAAATGAGCAATTAGCTGGCATATGTTCTCTCTCTCTTGTAAATGATCATAGTTGGAGGTACAGAGTCCTACTGGCTCAGTCCCGGTGTCCGGTGAGGTCCCACGATCCCAGAGTCCCAGAGTCCCACAGAGGAATATAAGAGGAGTCAATATTGCAGTGATCGATAATCGGCGATGTCCCTGTTCGTGATCTATGGCTGGTTGGCCGTTTTTTTGTGAGAAACGTTTGCTGACCATATGAGAATCCAGCCTATCAGTTGTTGAGGATAGCCAATGAAGCCACACAACGTTTCACTCAGATTGCATTTAAGGTTACCTGATCGGCAGTGCTGGACGAATAACTGGTCTCAGTGGCGGACATACAGTCAAGGTGGTTT
>NC_091202.1:29532298-29544798 GCF_040958095.1 Procambarus clarkii | reverse complement strand
CTGAAGATGTATTTAATATACGAAAGTACTTAAGGAAATTTCCTGTTTCATTTTTCCTCCGTGGTCTGACATTGTCATATATATATATATATATATATATTATATATATATATATATATATATATATATATATTATATATATATATATATATATATATATATATATATATATGAGGTACCACTTTTGGTTGTTTATAGGGACCCCAAGCCTCAAAGAAGATAATATGCAGCACACGGGGGGAGGCTTGTCGGACATGTACGAGCAATGGCACATATTGTCTTCTCCTACCACCCTCATATATATGTAAATGTTTATTGTATTTAAACTTTGTTACAAAAAAGGAGGTTCATATAGGGGTACAAAGTTGATTATCACAAGTTGTCGAGTTCCTCCAGCTACTCAGAGGGCGGGAAGAGTTCCTCCAGCTACTCAGAGGGCGGGAAGAGTTCCTCCAGCTACTCAGAGGGCGGGAAGAGTTCCTCCAGCTACTCAGAGGGCCGGAAGGTAACCTGAATGCATTGTGCATTTCCACTCAATATCACCACGCTGAGGCACAGGAAGCTTTATGGTATCTCGTTGTTACGGTTAGTCTAGAACCCAGTTCCTTCAAGATTCTGGTGGCAACACCCAGGCGTCTAGTGTCTCGGAAGCGATGGGGACGAAATTGTAGTGATGATCCAGCTCTCTGTACTTATGAGACTTGGCTGATTCGCTGTGAGTGACAGCGTCACCCGGATGTGGAAACACATTTTGAAAAAGTAAAGGATGCTGAACGCGTTTTCGGCTCAATTGGCCTTTAACTGCGCAAGTGATATACAATACAACATCGAACAGCTGAATACTCGAAGTCAAATTCATCTGGATGTTGATTAATGGTGTCAGCTACCGAATGATCACAGCCTCAAGTGCACGAAGCCTCTTATGGTCGTCTGTGCGTGTGATTACGTGCGTGATGTGTGCGTGATGTGTGCGTGATGTGTGCGTGATGTGTGCGTGATGTGTGCGTGATGTGTGTGATCTTTCACTATATCTTGGCGATTCAGGATGGTGTCGTTGTGTTGAGAATGATATAATTCTCAACAATACAACATCATCCGGAACAATTGAGAATGATTGAATGATCGCCTGTACATGAATGATTTTGCTGCTTCCTTGTGATTGGCCACCTGCTTGACCCCCTTCCCCCCCCCCCCAAGGGAATGTAGGTGTCAGCAAGGGTTAATTCACATGTGTAGTCCCACACCAGCTGTTTGCCCCTCCTCTTCCAGGGGTATATTATGATGCCATCTGGGCGAAGTGCAAGATTGTATGGGGTTTGGTTCAATAGGATGCGAGGTTCTCTCTCTGCTGGACACAGAGCTGAGACAAGGCTGCTCCTGATGCTATTAACCTCGTTGTGTCTTGCATGCCACCTTTTGAAGCTCCCGCAGTCCTTAAAGGTCTGGTACACCCTGTTGCAAATGCAATTTTATTTGGTGTGAATTGGGCATTAATGCCCTATAAGTATAAATAAAACTTTACACTTTGGTATAGAGTTTCAAAACTTGTCACTTTCATTGTCTAGAAAAGAACGAAACGCCGACATTTTCATTGTCCAGGATGGACCAAAACATTGTTACTTTAATTTCCCTTAATATGTGAAAGTTGGGATAAGTGAGCCCCCGTTACTGCGACTCATTACCTGCACTGATAACTTGTTAAATATATAAATTCAAAATAGAATGCAAAACAATAGATTCTTATTAAATAATTTCAGTTCCAGAAATATCCTGCGTAAAAAAAAAAAAGTTTCGGAATTAGGATGTTTTATCTATGAAACAAATAACCCGGTAACACCATTCTTGTGAGAGCACTAAATGGGTTCAGGAGTTGGTTAGACACATTAAATAGTTTGCAGACGAGGAGTCACAATAACGTGGCTGAAATATATTGACCAAACCACACACTAGAAAGTAAAAGGGCGACGACGTTTCGGTCCGGATTGGACCATTCTCAAGTCGACTGGACAATTCTCATGCTTCAAGTCGAAACGTCGTCGTCCCTTCACTTACTAGTGTGTGGTTTGGTCAACATGAAATAGTTTGAATGAACATAAGTATTAGCTTCCTCGTATGGGTTAATAAACCTTCTGTGTCTGCCTTTATCACCACGTTCTTCACTCTGCACCTCTCCTCCGTTCTCCTTGAACCCGTTTCTTTCATTCACTTGGGGTCTAGAAGACTCGAACCGTGGACTCCACTTATATGAGGGCGAAACTCTATGAACCGAGCTATTGAGTTTGCTTCATTTCTCACCAACTCTTTCTCTCTCTCACTCTCCAGAAAACGCCCAAATTAACCCAGGCAAACTGCCCATAAATACAACCAGGACGAATAGTTCCTTCAGAAACTTTCCATCGAAGCAAGACATCATTTGCCACGCCTTTCCCTCAACCCCACGACGTCGTCTCAACCCCACGACGTCGTCTTTACCCCACGACGCCGTCTTCAACCCCATACGGCTTTGCAACACTCGCCAAATTGCGCGCGTTCATCCACGCCCGCCATTTCTTACCTCCGCGGAGCTCAGCGTTCCATTCGCCTAGTTCTTAAAGTTCGAAATTATTGAGTTCGTAGTGGCAAGAGTGTTTACGTGGCGGGGGGGGGGGGGAGAGGAGGGGTTAGGGGGAACAGGGGTGTGAGGCGAAGAAAAAAAATCGGATTGGAACCCAACTTGTTGTGGGGAAGAGAATCTGAGCAGCTTGTTTCCAATGAGTGTGAACTGGAGTGGGATTAGGGATTGCGTCAGCCCCGTGTGTGGCTTGGTGGTGGGGGGATTAACGGAGCGGGCTGGTGGATAGATGGTTGGGGGCGGCTTATGAGGAGAGGTCTACATGGGACAGCGACGATTAAAGGACGGATGGATACGTAGGGGAAGGACAGAGACGAGAGAAAGGTACGGGACAAGGAAAAAAGCAGATGAGTAGGAGAGAAGAAATGGAAGAGGACGAAGGGGTAGAGGAGATGGGGAAAAGCGGGGATGGAAGAGGAAAAGAGGGAGATACGAGATATATATATATATATATATATATATATATAATATATATATATATATATATATATATATATATATATATATATATATATATATATATATTCTCGTATCTCCCTCTTTTCCTCTTCCATCCCCGCTTTTCCCCATCTCCTCTACTCCCTTCGTCCTCTTCCATTTCTTCTCTCCTACTCATCTGCTTTTTTCCTTGTCCCGTACCTTTCTCTCGTCTCTGTCCTTCCCCTACGTATCCATCCGTCCTTTAATCGTCGCTGTCCCATGTAGACCTCTCCTCATAAGCCGCCCCAACCATCTATCCACCAGCCCGCTCCGTTAATCCCCCACCACCAAGCCACACACGGGGCTGACGCAATCCCTAATCCCACTCCAGTTCACACTCATTGGAAACAAGCTGCTCAGATTCTCTTCCCCACAACAAGTTGGGTTCCAATCCGATTTTTTTTCTTCGCCTCACACCCCTGTTCCCCCTAACCCCTCCTCCCCCCCCCCCCCCGCCACGTAAACACTCTTGCCACTACGAACTCAATAATTTCGAACTTTAAGAACTAGGCGAATGGAACGCTGAGCTCCGCGGAGGTAAGAAATGGCGGGCGTGGATGAACGCGCGCAATTTGGCGAGTGTTGCAAAGCCGTATGGGGTTGAAGACGGCGTCGTGGGGTAAAGACGACGTCGTGGGGTTGAGACGACGTCGTGGGGTTGAGGGAAAGGCGTGGCAAATGATGTCTTGCTTCGATGGAAAGTTTCTGAAGGAACTATTCGTCCTGGTTGTATTTATGGGCAGTTTGCCTGGGTTAATTTGGGCGTTTTCTGGAGAGTGAGAGAGAGAAAGAGTTGGTGAGAAATGAAGCAAACTCAATAGCTCGGTTCATAGAGTTTCGCCCTCATATAAGTGGAGTCCACGGTTCGAGTCTTCTAGACCCCAAGTGAATGAAAGAAAACGGGTTCAAGGAGAACGGAGGGAGAGGTGCAGAGTGAAGAACGTGGTGATAAAGGCAGACACAGAAGGTTTATTAACCCATACGAGGAAGCTAATACTTATGTTCATTCAAACTATTTCATGTTGACCAAACCACACACTAGTAAGTGAAGGGACGACGACGTTTCGACTTGAAGCATGAGAATTGTCCAGTCGACTTGAGAATGGTCCAATCCGGACCGAAACGTCGTCGCCCTTTTACTTTCTAGTGTGTGGTTTGGTCAATATATTTCAGCCACGTTATTGTGACTCCTCGTCTGCAAACTATTTAATGTGTCTAACCAACTCCTGAACCCATTTAGTGCTCTCACAAGAATGGTGTTACCGGGTTATTTGTTTCATAGATAAAACATCCTAATTCCGAAACTTTTTTTTTTTTACGCAGGATATTTCTGGAACTGAAATTATTTAATAAGAATCTATTGTTTTGCATTCTATTTTGAATTTATATATTTAACAAGTTATCAGTGCAGGTAATGAGTCGCAGTAACGGGGGCTCACTTATCCCAACTTTCACATATTAAGGGAAATTAAAGTAACAATGTTTTGGTCCATCCTGGACAATGAAAATGTCGGCGTTTCGTTCTTTTCTAGACAATGAAAGTGACAAGTTTTGAAACTCTATACCAAAGTGTAAAGTTTTATTTATACTTATAGGGCATTAATGCCCAATTCACACCAAATAAAATTGCATTTGCAACAGGGTGTACCAGACCTTTAAGGACTGCGGGAGCTTCAAAAGGTGGCATGCAAGACACAACGAGGTTAATAGCATCAGGAGCAGCCTTGTCTCAGCTCTGTGTCCAGCAGAGAGAGAACCTCGCATCCTATTGAACCAAACCCCATACAATCTTGCACTTCGCCCAGATGGCATCATAATATACCCCTGGAAGAGGAGGGGCAAACAGCTGGTGTGGGACTACACATGTGAATTAACCCTTGCTGACACCTACATTCCCTTGGGGGGGGGGGGAAGGGGGTCAAGCAGGTGGCCAATCACAAGGAAGCAGCAAAATCATTCATGTACAGGCGATCATTCAATCATTCTCAATTGTTCCGGATGATGTTGTATTGTTGAGAATTATATCATTCTCAACACAACGACACCATCCTGAATCGCCAAGATATAGTGAAAGATCACACACATCACGCACACATCACGCACACATCACGCACACATCACGCACACATCACGCACACATCACGCACGTAATCACACGCACAGACGACCATAAGAGGCTTCGTGCACTTGAGGCTGTGATCATTCGGTAGCTGACACCATTAATCAACATCCAGATGAATTTGACTTCGAGTATTCAGCTGTTCGATGTTGTATTGTATATCACTTGCGCAGTTAAAGGCCAATTGAGCCGAAAACGCGTTCAGCATCCTTTACTTTTTCAAAATGTGTTTCCACATCCGGGTGACGCTGTCACTCACAGCGAATCAGCCAAGTCTCATAAGTACAGAGAGCTGGATCATCACTACAATTTCGTCCCCATCGCTTCCGAGACACTAGACGCCTGGGTGTTGCCACCAGAATCTTGAAGGAACTGGGTTCTAGACTAACCGTAACAACGAGATACCATAAAGCTTCCTGTGCCTCAGCGTGGTGATATTGAGTGGAAATGCACAATGCATTCAGGTTACCTTCCGGCCCTCTGAGTAGCTGGAGGAACTCTTCCCGCCCTCTGAGTAGCTGGAGGAACTCTTCCCGCCCTCTGAGTAGCTGGAGGAACTCTTCCCGCCCTCTGAGTAGCTGGAGGAACTCGACAACTTGTGATAATCAACTTTGTACCCCTATATGAACCTCCTTTTTTGTAACAAAGTTTAAATACAATAAACATTTACATATATATGAGGGTGGTAGGAGAAGACAATATGTGCCATTGCTCGTACATGTCCGACAAGCCTCCCCCCGTGTGCTGCATATTATCTTCTTTGAGGCTTGGGGGTCCCTATAAACAACCAAAAGTGGTACCTCATATATATATATATATATATATATATATATATATATATATATATATATATATATATATATATATATATATATATATATATATATATATATGACAATGTCAGACCACGGAGGAAAAATGAAACAGGAAATTTCCTTAAGTACTTTCGTATATTAAATACATCTTCAGAAGGTGATTGACCTTCTGAAGATGTATTTAATATACGAAAGTACTTAAGGAAATTTCCTGTTTCATTTTTCCTCCGTGGTCTGACATTGTCACATTCTTAATCACGTGTTTATTTTCGTGATATACACACATATATATATATATATATATATATATATATATATATATATATATATATATATATATATATTATATATATATATATATATATATATATATATATATATATATATATATGTGTGTATATAATTGGATTAAAGGTTCGCGATCTCCAATTTACTGTTGCCCGCGCTGCAAGCACTCAAACATTGTTTAGGTCAAAATATATTAATTCGCAGAATTCCGCGGAGTCTATACACTCGCACATATTCGTGAATTAAATATGCACTGTTGCACGCAAACACAGCAACACGGTAACTCTGCCACACGCTAATTCAGCTACACGCTAACTCACTCTGGCCTCTAGCACCGTTGACCACTAACGCAACTGCCCATTAATTCTGGAACCCGATATCTCTGCTAATCTCTAACGCAAGCACATTTGCTCTCTAGGACAGCTGTACGCTAGCACAGCTGCACGCAAATAAAGCTGCTATCTAGCTCAGATTGAAGCTAATACAGCTGATTCCAAAGACATGCACGGTAACATACTTGTACGCTAACACAGGTACTCCATAACACAGCTGCACAGTGCTCCATAACACAGCTGCACACTAACAAAGCTACACACTAATACAGCTATACACTAAAACAGCTGCACACTTACACAGCTGCGCAATAACACAGCTGCACACTAACACAACTGCTCCATAACACAGTTGCTCCATAACACAGCTGCTCCATAACACAGCTGCACTAACACAGTTACACACTAACACAGCTACACAGTAAAACAGCTGCACATTAACACAGCTGCACACTAACACATCTGCTCCATAACACATCTGCCCACTAACACAGCTGCCTACTAACACATCTGCACACTAACACAGTTGTCTATTAACACAGCTGTTCCCTTACACAGCTGCACACTATTACAACTAATCGCTTACATATCAGCAAATTTCAAAGTATTAGGAAACCAACTCTCAATTTTTTTTACAATTACTGCTTAAAATAAGCAAGTTATTCAAAATTTTTAACATATGATTTAACATTGAAAGTTCACCAATGGGAAACTTAGTTATAACTTCCACTGAATTCTTTACACGAAAGTTTACTGTGAAGCGTTTCTGTCTGTAAATAGAAATATATCGTAAACTTAGACAATAAAATGAGCATTTTGATCAAGAATTAGCTGTTGATTCAATAATAGAAGTACGTGAGAAATATGATTAATGTACCATTATATATACTTCAGATATTTGATTTGTTATAGTAGACATATTTGTGTGTATATATATATGTATATGTATATATTGTATATATTGTGTGTATGTATTTATTTATTAATACAAGTAATGCATACGAAATGTTGCATTCTATACAGTCATTTAAGTTGTTATATTTTGCGATTCGGACGATTTATAGCTGTTTGCATATTTTGTGGTATTTATTGTGACACAGGTTGAAGTAACTCGTGTTGGTGCAGATTCTAGTGATGTAGATCTGTTCGGAGAGTATCCTACCGAGGTACATTCTCCAATGCATGAATATACAATTTCTGGATTGGGGGGTGGGTATGAATGGAGATAGACAATGCTCGGAGACTGCGATAGATGGATCGTGGCTCAAGGTAAACCAAACACTGGCCCCATAGGTATCGTCTGGTTTTATTAGTATCGTCCAGCTCCTTGGGAAATGTTGAGGTGATGTGATTTGGATGATTTGATGAACTACAACAAAAAATTTACTTGTCGATTTGCCTTTTTATTCTTTGATCGGAAATCAATCCTCAGACACAAACATACACACACACACACACACACTCTCTCTCTCTCACTCTCTCTCTCTCTCTCTCTCTCTCTCTCTCTCTCTCTCTCTCTCTCTCTCTCTCTCTCTCTCTCTCTCTCTCTCTCTCTCTCTCTCTCTGACCAACAGTGTTCATGTTCACACATTCACTGTCACCTATAATGCACATGATCAAAAAATGTCACTGTGATGAACATTTTACATCTTACAGGTACATCTGATGAACAGAGTGCATCTCTAGTGCATCAGATGACTGGAAGTTGGACAGAATAGATGTTGCAGTGACATAAACTGTTACCAACAGTGCACATCTTCACTCAAAATGACTGTGATCAACAGTGTTCATCTTCATACACACATTCTGTTACCAACAGTGCACATGATCACTGCAAATAAATTTTTGAGCAACAAACACTGTGGTAAAACAGATCTACAGAGCAGGTCACATACATATCCAATCAAACATACATAATAAAACATGTCAAAACATAGCAGAATCACAGTGGGAATCATTTATTAATCCATGCAAACAGCATGTGCCCATTCTGTGCCTATATTTGCCTCTATTTTTTATTGTATAGAGCTAAAACCACCTTGACTGTATGTCCGCCACTGAGACCAGTTATTCGTCCAGCACTGCCGATCAGGTAACCTTAAATGCAATCTGAGTGAAACGTTGTGTGGCTTCATTGGCTATCCTCAACAACTGATAGGCTGGATTCTCATATGGTCAGCAAACGTTTCTCACAAAAAAACGGCCAACCAGCCATAGATCACGAACAGGGACATCGCCGATTATCGATCACTGCAATATTGACTCCTCTTATATTCCTCTGTGGGACTCTGGGACTCTGGGATCGTGGGACCTCACCGGACACCGGGACTGAGCCAGTAGGACTCTGTACCTCCAACTATGATCATTTACAAGAGAGAGAGAACATATGCCAGCTAATTGCTCATTTCTAATTACCGTATACACTACACACACAGTCATTAGCATTCATTTATGCACAGAACGCTGCTTTGTGCTATCTAATTATGTGTAGATAGCTCTGAAAATCCAATGAAAATGTATTATGTGATGCTATAAAGGCAGCATTTGAGATACAACATTAGACTCCTATTAAGGCAGAACCACATGGATTATCCCGTTGATGTTAAAAAAAAAGAGATATATTATTATGCATGCTATACTATCATACATAGCACGTATATTATCATGCATAGCACGTATATTATCTTGCATAGCATGTATATTATTATACATAGCATGTATATTGTCATGCATAGCATTATATTATCATGCATAGCATGTATATTTCCTTAGCATAAATCAGACACGGCTGACACGTCCATCTACCACTTACCAAGACTTAAAGACGCTACATCTGCCATCACTGAGATCTTATCACCCCACCCACTAAGAATTTTAATCCTACACCTACCAAACTGAAACGCCACCTACAACACACTGAGATTTGTTCTTCCACTCCACACACTGCTTGAGATCCACTCTCCCACCTACTGAGACCTCTTCCTAATTGCACTCCACCTACTGATCGTCACCTTTTCTCCCCCAAAGAGTGGAACCCCCAATTCCCAGTAACTGATTCCTGAGTTCGCAACTACTGAGACTGTTCCTCGAATCTCTATCCACCTACTATACACTATTCTTCCACATCCATCCAGAGAAGACTCCACCTCCGACCCACTGGAACTTCTCTTCCCACCCACTGAGACTTTTCCCACTATCCCCACCATCAGAGGTCTTCCACCAAGCACCACCCCCACCGCACCAAGCCTTGCCTAACACGCTGAACCCTAAATCTTCAGACATTGCTTTCCCATTACGAATTTTCTTATCCGGTCTTGCTGTCAGGCAGCATCACTCGCCTCAGCGCCCACTACCGACGGCTGCCTAGCCTGCACTCTCCTCCTCATCCTGGACTTTCCTAACCTATTCAACCTTGTCGAACCCTAGAAGCCTCTGGTTTCGACCCACTCATACCAACATCCCTACCCTACTAGCAAACCATACTACCAGTCACCTTTCTGTTCCGCCTGAAAAATTTCACTACCACCTTATCTTCTCTACGCCTGAAGGTCTCCTTCGCCTCCCAAAACCAACTTTTCTAACATTGCTGCCCTTTCTATCCTAGAATCCCCAACTTCCCTACCATTATCAACCCAACTTCCTTTCTACCCCCGACCCGACTTCGCTACCTCCGCCAACCTTGCTATCGACACTAGTTGTGGGACTGTCAGAACTGACTTTGAGGGGAAACTGAAAGTCAAGCGAGCAATACAGTCATGTTGCGTTGTGTTCGAGATCAGAGGGGAGCATGGGTTTGGAGGTTGGACAAGCAAGATGTTGCTGTGACAGGAACAGGGGTGTTGCAAGACTAAATGACTGGGGACGTTGAAGAGACAGGGAGTGTTGTTGTGACAAAGACAGGGTGTTTCAGGAACGGATGACTGGGCCGTTGGACAGACAGGGTATTAGTGTAACAGATATACAGGGTGCTGCAGCAACAGGTGACTCTGGACGTTGGACAGACTGTGTGTGTTGCTGTGTCAGACAGCTGGAGAATGTACTCAGAGAAAGAGTCTTTCGTATAATGGTTCCTCCATGAAGTGTGTGAAGAGGGATCCCAATGTCTGATCCCTGTTTGGTTGTAGTATGTGTTTTGACCAATGTTTGCTTGTGTATGTGTGTGTGTTTGTGTGTGTGTGTGTGTGTGTGTGTGTGTGTGTGTGTGTGTGTGTACTCACCTATTTGAGGTGAGTACTCACCTATGATTTGAACCTTTGGACTGTATGTGAACTCGTGGATTCTGATTTGAAAACATATACATGTGAGTTAAAAATTGGCTTGTAAAAAAACATAGCACTTCTACACAATTGTAAATTTTATCTTGAGATTGTAAAGTTTTCAAAACACTTTCTATTAGAGCTTAAATTAAGTCACTGAATAACTTCAAGTAAAAGAAAAAAGTCGAAAATTATAATAATATAATTTGGTAATTATAACAGAATAAATATAATTAATAACTTTATGTATTAAAGAATAATAGTGTAAACCTTCTTTATTAAATTATTTTCAATATATTATAATCAGTGAACGGAAGAACATTTTATTATTGCATATTCTTAGTAAACTTGAAAATATACATTACGTATTAAATTTGTTAAAGGTATATATATGTTCAAGTTTAGCAAACAATAAAAAAATACACGTTGACAACTACACATATTTAATTAATTACACAAAACTCCTCAATTTCTACCTTGTCTACAACTTTTCCTACTCTGAATCATTATCTTCACAACCCTACTACCCTCTACTAAGCGCAATCATCTACCTATGTCAATCCCACTATTTTCTTATCCTCGCTCTTGTCAATCCCACTCACTTTTGACTTCCCTCGCTACTTGCATAATTCTGCCAACTCCACACCTCGACAACCCCATTCCTCTTCCACGCCTTCTCTACTACTTCTGCAATCTCTTCTCTCCTACCTTTACCATCCCCACTATTCAACCAAGGCTTCTCAACTACTATTAAATCTGCTCCTCTACCTGTACGAACACAACGTATCTATCAATCCTTCTGTACCACTTCACCTAACTCTACTCCCCCATACCTCTACAAACCCCACTACTTTATCAAGCTCTCTCAACCACTTCTCCTAACATAACTCCCCCTACCTCCACAAACCCCGCTACTCAACTTCTCCAATCCCCTTCCATGTCATTTCCAATTCCATTAAATCTTCCTGTTCCGTGCAATTCACCTGCTCGACCATTTTGAAACACGATAGTGTGCCTTTGATTTATCAACGACAAGCATTGATGTATTGCACATACAATGACGGATAGCGTGGCTCTATTGTTTACGGCGGCCTGCTGCCCTAACACTGAACAATTTGGCGCTCATTAGAGCGCTGGGCGACTAACTGGGGATTTTGTACCATTGAACAGTTTTGTGAATGGCAAAGACTGTCACTGTGATAAACCGGGAATAAGTGAACAGTGTGTCTACGGTGATCCCGGTATCTAAGTGAATAGTGGCATTCAGAAATTTTGATATCATAAATATTTGTTTGGGTTGTGTTTGTTATTGAAAATTCACATAGTAAGTGAAATGGATGTGTAAATAATTTTTTTGTTTTGTTTTGTTCATGTAGTATATGATTTATGGAAAAAACTGACATGAAGTAAAGTTCAGCATAGAGACTCATAAGGAATTCAATGCAATGGTTGTTTATGAGAGAGATGGCTTGAATGACCAACCGTGTCTTGAATGCTTATAATAGTAAGGACCTCAAAAGTACCTCATTTTTACCCCCTAACTGAGCCTTTAAACACTCCATCTGGAGGCCATATGGAGGATGGACATCAGTCTCGTAA
>NC_091202.1:29519798-29527298 GCF_040958095.1 Procambarus clarkii | reverse complement strand
ACGAGGCATCTCCTATCTAAACACAAAGATTAATCCAGTGTAATTGGCCTGTTATGTTGTGTTTAGATAGGAGATGCTTCGTATGGGCCAATAAGCCTTCTGCAGCCCCTATGTTTATCCCTTATGTATCCCCCATGTTTTCACCTTCATTGTATTATCACCTGACCTAATGCGGGTATAAAATCAACTAGTATTGTAAGATCTGTTCACTTGAGAATGAACCATGGAGGTTCGAAAAGTCGTGCAAATTATACAAAATAAGTGTAATACACTCTATAGTAAATCACTTCTTTTCTTCACCTTAAAAGTACGAAAATGAGTTTTGGAGAACTCCTATTTCAATTAAGCCCTGATGCTAAGAAAATAGTTAGAGGGATAGAAGCCCTAAACCAGAAAATAATAAATACAGAATATGCGGTCATATTCAATGAAATATATATATATATATATATATATATATATATATATATATATATATATATATATATATATATACTAGTTGATTTTATACCCGCATTAGGTCAGGTGATAATACAATGAAGGTGAAAAACATGGGGGGATACATAAGGGATAAACATAGGGGCTGCAGAAGGCTTATTGGCCCATACGAGGCATCTCCTATCTAAACACAAAGATTAATCCAGTGTAATTGGCCTGTTATGTTGGACATTGTCTTCTGTGTTGGCATCGATATGTTCTTGTCTTGTCCTTACTCTCATGGTGGGTAGAGTAAATAGTTCCGTGATTTGGGTGTTCATGGTAGGTCGCTCTATTCTTATGTGAATTGCCTCAAGAATTTGTAATCTTCTTGAATCTTGGGTTTTGTCTATTATGCAAGTATTCTTGTTCAACATTTCTCTTGTTAGAGTAATGTCATGGGCTTGTCTCATGTGATTCCTAGGGGCACCAGATTGAAGATGGCATGTCAAACGCCTCGTCAGCTTGGTCGACGTCATACCTATGTACTTACATTGAAGGTTACATCCTTCGTGGGGCAAGTGTACATGTATACAACGCTTGACTGCTGTAGAGGGTTCTCCGTCGGCTTCGGGCTGTTTTTGATAAGGAGTTCGGAAGTCTTCTTGGTTTTGTAGAATATTATAAGGTTTATGTTTTGGTTAGGAGTAGTGCTTTTTACTCCTTTACGGATTATTTCTTTCATTATTCTTTCCTCTTTTATATGTTCACTGTGCATGGTTGATTTGTAATATAATTTTATTGGGGGTGTTGTGGTTTCTGTTCTAGGTTCTGAATTATACCAACGGTCCAAGTGTCTTCTTATAGCAGCGTTTATTTCCGCGTTGCTATATCCGTTGTTCACCAATACCTGAGTTACTCTTTCAAACTCTCTACTCACGTTGCTCCATTCAGAGCAGTGGGTAAGCGCTCGACGAATATAAGCATTGAGAACACTGGCTTTGTATCTTTGGGGGCACTCACTTCTACCGTTCAGGCATAATCCTATGTTGGTGGGCTTGGTGTATACGTTGGTGCTTAAAGAGGTTCCTGTTTTTGTTATTAGTACATCCAAGAATGGCAGACTGTTATTTTCACTATGTTCATGTGTAAATCGGAGTACTGACTCTCTCTCTAGGTGTCTTTTTAGGTCAATTAGTTCATCTGAGTCTTTTACTATTACGAATATGTCATCTACATAACGGCAGTATACAGTTGGTTTTTGTCTGCTACTGAAGACCCTATCTTCGATGGTTCCCATATAAAAATTAGCAAATAAAACTCCTAAGGGGGAGCCCATTGCTACTCCGTCTATCTGTAAATACATGTCTCCTTGTGGACTGATGAAAGGGGCTTCCTTTGTACATGCTTCGAGAAGACTTTTCAAGTGTGGCTCAGGTATGTCTAATTTGGGGTGCTCTCGTCTCTGTATACTCTGTCCAGTATCATTCCTATGGTTGTGTCGACTGGGACGTTGGTAAAAAGGGATTCAACGTCCAGGGAAGCGATGATTCCATCGGGCTGGGTAGATTTGATCAATTCTAGGAAATCTGCTGATGATTGTAGACTAAACTTACTTGGAGTGTATGGAGTTAGGAGTTCATTGAGTTTTTTTGCCAGGTGATAAGTTGGGGTTGGTATTTGGCTGATTATAGGGCGTAGTGGGTTACCTGGTTTATGCGTCTTAACATTGCCGTAGGCATATCCTAAGCCATAGTCGCCTTGAAGTTTATTGAAATGCACACTACCTTTCTTTGCGTTGATTGCTGTAATTGTTTTGTTTACTTTCCGCTTAAGGTCTTCTACGGGGTTCCTCGTGATTCGTTGAAATTTGGAGTCGTCACTTAGGATGTCGCTAATTTTGTTCATGTATTCATGGGTAGGAATCAATACATATGCTGCTGTTTAGATGTTCACTGTGAGGAACACAAATTTGTGTTCCTCACGTGTGCCCCAAAGAATGAGGTGATTTGATAAAATGCTATGCCCAAGATTACCATCCGAGTGCCGGCGGGGAAGTGGTTCATATAGCCTCGGCTATCACTTCCTTATGTCCGGTCGTGATGGTCAAGCGGATTAAGGCGTCCCTGTACATACCAGTTGTGGGAGTATGGGTTCGAGTCACTTCTGGGGTGTGAGTTTTCAGTTGTATATAGTCCTGGGGACCATTCAGGCTTGTTTGCATATATATATGTATATATATATATATATATATATATATATATATATATATATATATATATATATATATATATATGTAAGTAGAAATAATTTCTACTTACATATATATATATATATGTAAGTATATATAATTTCCACATGATTTTTGGTCGTCAATCCATTCCCAGCCACGGCCTTTTCCAATAGGGGGCTACATTCATACCTCCTTCATGCTGTCTTCCTGTTTAGGATGAATTCGCAGACTTATTTTGCCTTTTGAAAAACACACTTTCTCTTTCTATCCTACTTCTTATTATGCATTCCTCGCTCGCTCTCTCTCTTTCCCTCTCCCTGTCCATCCGGCTCCTTTATCCTCTCCCCCACGACTCTGGACCTCCTCCTACACTCTCTTTCTCTCCCCTCATCCATCTCGTAGCAGGAGGCGGCCCTCGACAAAGAGGCCGGATTTCTCAAACAAGTCTCACTGCAATGGCAGAAATTCTTGCAGAATCTTTCCTCAATTCAAAGTTAAATGAGTGTATGTTTCAGGAGTGATAACCAAACAGGAATAGTTAAAAAACAACAGTTTTCTGTTTAATTATTACGTTGTTTTGTTTGGTAAAACTATTTGTTGTCATGCATGGGAGCTATGTGGATCACAACAACGCCTGAGGAGATGACTAATAAAGTGACTAATAATATATTCTAACTGGGTAGTGGAGGTCCCCAAATTGGTATCCCGTGTGAACGGTGTAATTGAAATTTACCAGTTACTTTAATGCATCATTAATTTGACGATGTTTACTTTAACCGCAAAAATTGCGCCGTCATAGTGAAATTAAAAGCACTACAATACTGAGGCTCTGCAGGACTAATGAGAATCAACTCTCCATACGTAAGAAGAGTTTTTGAAATCATACGCTTCTGGTAAGACAAAAATCACGTACATTTTGTGTTTACCAATTCGTGACTTCGGGGAAAATTCTTGACTCCTGATATTCTAGGTTATAAGTGGAACCAGTGCTTGAGTGTTTCATTAACCTTCGCGGAGAGTTCTAACATTGTTCATCATATATATGTAAAACAAAAACATTAACTTTAAATAAGCATATATGTTGACCAGACCCCACACTAGAAGGTGAAGGGACGACGACGTTTCGGTCCGTCCTGGACCATTCTCAAGTCGATTGTGATGATGAAGTAGAGACAGGCAATAAATAGGCAAGAGAGAGCTGAGGAGCAAAGCATATATGTTTTTTAAATGGACAAATTGATTACTATTAAATAATACCAATAGTTTTCACTGCATCAAATGGACTTTCCGTTTATGCCACAGACGTAATTATACATTACCTGATTAAATTTAAATTAAAAATAAGCTGTTTACGAATAGATGGGATAGAAAAGGGCTTCAGACCCTGATCCAACTAATGTTAACGCTTTCCTTCGTAGTCTTCACAATGTTCATATAGATACTCAAAATTTATTCCTCTGATTGCAAGCCAATTTTATGTCCTCGCTGGGAAGATACGTCTTTTTTCACACCCATAATAAAATGGATGAGGTTAGTTTCTAATTAGAATTCTAAATATTTAAGCCATCAGCAATGATGGTGAAATATTTTTTCCAAAATGCTTGTTAAAACAAGCGTTTGTTATATATATATAATATATATATATATATATATATAATATATATATATATATATATAATATAATATATATATATATATATAATATAATATATAATATATGACTCCTTCTGAAGATGTATTAATATACGAAAGTACTTAAGGAAATTCCTGTTTCATTTTTTCCTCCGTGGTCTGACATTGTCACATTTTTAATCACGTGTTTATTTTCGTGATATACACACATATATATATATATATATATATATATATATATATTATATAATATATAATATATATATATATATCTAAGTTACTAGTCCAATGTAAGAGAATATTTTGTATATATAAATTGCCATATTAGATGCCTTCTCCGCCACTCTCAAAGATTTTCTTCTAAAGGATAAAAAGTTATTTCTTTCACTGAACTGGCTTCTGAACTGCCGAGGTACCCTGGAAATTGTCCCAATGTACTATTTCGCCTTGAAATGGAGGGTAAACATATCTGCTTTTCAGCAAACTCGTGGAAATCCTTGTTTCTCCTGCTGCCAATTGGTAAGGCTGTTACGATTTTCCTTTGGAACGCCGCGTGAAGGAATCTCTTTGTCCTTATTCCTTCGGAAAACAAAGGTAGAGAAAATAAGTTTTCTATTAATGGTGAGAGAGATTAGCTTTTGGTTGGAGTAATACGGAAAATGGGTTGTAGCTGCAACGTTTGCTATGCAATTTCTTTATGAAAACTGTCGTTCACGCTTCGGATACTTTCCTAGGAAGTGTCAATATTTGTGTCACTGTCTAAATTTGCCCTGAAATTTTGTTTACAGACTCGTCTCGTCTTGAATGATAAGGGAAAGGGTTATGTTGGCTAAACAAAATTAAAAGCAAAGTTACTGCAGTGTGAGAAAGTGAATTCCTTTCAAAATATCTACTTCAAGTGAAGAGAAAATAATGTAATCACTAAAGCTTAAATAAAATGTTTAGAATTATTAATATTATATTTCTGTATTAATATTTCCAAGATCATGACGTTCTTAATCTTGTAAACGTTGGCCTCTTGTGAAAATCTTTCCTTTTCTCTTTTGATTTTGTCGAAGTTAGCGTTTGAAATGCAAAGAAAATCACTAATTATTAGGAGAAGATAGAGTTAGACGTACATGTTATATGAGTATGTGGATTAATTAGAGGATGAAACGAGGATAGATGTTAGACTGAAGATTGACAGAGAGTGTCGGAGGTGGTTGATGAGAAAGTGAAGGTGCTTGAATTGGATACGAGGAGGTAGTTGAAGAGGAGATTAGAAGAATTGGGTGAAGCAGAGAGTAGTGTAGGAGGAGATTGAGCTTAGGAACGATGTCGTAATAATAGTGAAAGCAAAAAAGAGAACGAAAGCATCAAATTCATCATTCTTCTAGAAAACATATGTGGGTGTCATATCCACAAATTGTCTGAAATATTATAATTACATAATAAGACGAACGCTCTACGTGCAATTATGGGCGTTTGTTTAATTTAAACACATAGATGAATAGAGTAGACTTTTCGGTATATGATGCAAGAAAATGGGAAGACTTCTGTGAGTCAGGCTGTTATCAGGAAGTACGTAATCACGGCTTCTACTTACTGCAATGGCAATGGGTTGTGAGGGGAAAGGAATGAGATCGAACTCCGGCCTCTAAAATTCTCACTCTCCTTTAGATATATAGTTATGGGATTATTTATAAAGCTGAGAGTCGGGTTTTACTCACCTTCACCTAATTTCCCGAAAATCGAAAACTTCTACAATCTACAGGTATTGACAGAGTTATCAAAGCTGTCAACATATATAAACAATGTGAGGACACAGGACACATCATTCAGTCATGTCAATTACCGTCCAAATGGCATTTTATTTCTTTTTAATCAGCTCGGCACTCTATCCATAATTCACGCTTTGTAATCATTTCAGAACCATACATTAGTGGTCCACTTTTAAAGCATTGTAAATGATTTTTAACCAAATGATAAACTTATTTTTATCCTATTATAAACCTAAATCAACGTTATTTTTGGGTATTTGGCTCAGGTAACGTAATTCCAATTCGTCTCTCCATTGGTTCGACCATGGAATTTGCGGCATGGTGGAAGTCTGTTACCGTCAGACACATTTAGGGAAAACAATGGTAAATGGATATTTTTATGCATTTGATTCCGTTTCAGTCATTGATTATTATAAGCATAAATAAAGCATTTTAGTCATATTAATTTCATATATATATTATATATATATAATATATATATATATATATATATATATATATATATTATATATATATATATTATATATATATATATAATATTACCTTTCCATTGAGAACCTTTGATCTACAAGCGTTGGAAAAAAAGCAATATTAATAATTTTAAATCCCTTGCTTTCTAACAGAGGAATTGTCAAAATATAAACCCACACGCATTAGTAACATAGTTTGTATTCCAGTAATTATTAGTGTGTAGTAACAAGAATAGATTTGTTGCTACAAATCCTAGCGGTCATCGTGAACCCATGGCAACGTAGGTGTCTAGTAACGTTTCACTAACGCGGTTCGTTATTGGTCTACGTTTTCTCCAGTGCCTCGTTCGTCAGGCCTAGTTTGTTGACACTGGGGAGAGAAGACGAGCTGGTAAGAGAGATCGAATCCAGCTGATAGGGAAGATCAGGTCGGGTATCGAGTTGCAGAGATGATAGACGAGGCAGGAAAGGTCAGGTCATTGTGGTATTGTGAGATAAGGTCAGGCTTGTAAGGAGAGATCATACACGTCTTGTAGTTCTGCAATGAAAGGTCATACAGCATTGGCAAGAAGTAAAAACGGACTGACATGATAAGGTCAAATTTACTTGGGAAGGGTATGTCCGCCTTATATGCAAAGTCAGGTCAGACTTGCTAAGTATGTTTCAATCAGCACACGCAGAGTATGTTTCAATCAGCACACGCAGAATATGTTTCAATCAGCACACGCAGAGTATGTTTCAATCAGCACACGCAAAGTATGTTTCAATCAGCACACGCAAAGTATGTTTCAATCAGCACACGCAAAGTGTGTTTCAATCAGCACACGCAAAGTATCAGTTTTAATCAACACACGCAAGGCCTTACTTTCAGCCAGCACTCTGCAAGCACGAGTGTATATGTGTGTATGCGTGCGTGTGTGTGTGTGTGTGTGTGTGTGTGTGTGTGTGTGTGTGTGTGTGTGGTGTGTGTGTGTGTGTGTGTGTGGTG
>NC_091202.1:29502298-29509798 GCF_040958095.1 Procambarus clarkii | reverse complement strand
CGAGGTATCTGTTGTGAATTATATCTTGCATTCCTGCCATACTAGCACAACCATGGCATTCTCATTTGCACTTTCGGCACCACTTAAAACATTTAAAAATTTGGTATATAGCTACTTCTAACTTCTCTACTTCATCAGTCATCATTTTTCGTATATGCAGCCTCCGCATTCGGGTTTCTTTCGGTGTCCTTCTGCTCTTCCCATTTCCAAAAGTACTTTCTTTATTCTGAAACAGATAATAAAAATGTCCTCAACTTTCTCTCGTTTACTTCTAAATTTTCTCTCGTTCATTTGTTATCCTTCTAAAATAAATTATTCATATTAATTTTTGTTACTGCCTTCTTCTACCAAACCGTTCAGCTTAGTCTTCTACCAGTGTATGTAGTATCACACTACACAAACATTGTGTAGTATCACACTACACAAACATTGTGTAGTATCACACTACACAAACATTGTGTAGTATCACACTACACAAACATTGTGTAGTATCACACTACACAAACATTGTGTACTATCACACTACACAAACATTGTGTAGTATCACACTACACAAACATTGTGTACTATCACACTACACAAACATTGTGTAGTATCACACTACACAAACATTGTGTACTATCACACTACATAAACATTGTGTATTATCACTGTCTCAGTCCAACCCGTTCTCGCACTTTCTTACAATCAATATTGACTTATTAAATACGTGCATATGTGACATACTAAACATACTAGTTTACCTTAAAAAGCTTCATAGAAAACTCTGACCTTACCTAACCTTCTTAGTATGTTAAGATAAGCATTTTATTGCTTCGTAATTACAATTATTACTTAACCTATTATAGGTATAGGTTAAGTAATAATTGTATAAGCTTTTTAAGGTAAACTAGTATGTTTAGTATGTCACATATGCACGTATTTAATAAGTCAATATTGACTATACGAAAGTGCGAGAACGGATTGCTCAGTCGGTCAGTCGTCTCTCATCTTTGTATATATTTCATGTTTTAATAAACCAAAGAAAATTTGTCGGAAAGTATTTGTTCCCCATGAGCTAAATATATTTTTTTCAACATAAGCTTGTTTTTAAATTTTATATTTTGAGGCATATATAGTAAAATATAGTCTTTCAGTTTCATTCAAACGCTCGAGTCATCGAATTACGATAAACTCATTAGTGAATAATTTCATAATTATGGTGAGTTATATTTTTTTTAAATCCTCGCCCGGTATATTAGAACATTATATATTAGATCCAACTTGAACTGTTCAGAATTTAAATGTTTAATTTTCCCCTTCGAACCGGCCACCGAATATGACCACCTCCCTGTTTGGATACAAATAATGTGACTACTTTGTTATACAATCCAAAGAGGTAAGACTACGAAATTTCCAAAATTCACCGTCTACAAAACTATACAACATCACCTAACAATAAAGAAAAAAAGGTCCCAAATGTTGACCAGACCACACACAAGAATGTGAAGGAACGACGACGTTTCGACTTGAGAATGGTCCAGGACGGACCGAAACGTCGTCGTCCCTTCATCTTCTAGTGTGTGGTCTGGTCAACATACTTCAGCCACGTTATTGTGACTCATCGCCTGCAAGGTCACAAATGGCCAGCATGCAAAATAGTTAAAAAAGAGCGCCACACACCTTTAAATCAATTACACATGACCAAACTACAAAACAGTCTCTTAAAACCAGCCTAAATAGCTGTCAACAAATGGCTTTACTTTAGCTGTCACGCGTTACAGCTTATGTATATTGAATTATTTATATATTATATCTAATTATTTATTTTAATTATATTTATTATAATTTTTTAAAATTTTCTTTACCTGTATTTTCCTTCGTGCGTTCTTTTCTTTTATGTCAGATGTGGACTGGAAGAAGAGTGTGTTTTAGATGGACCAGAGAGAGAAAGAGAGAAAAAAGGTAGGATAAAGCGACAAAAATGAGAATCATGGGAAGCAGAATAAAGAGAGATTAATAAAAAGAGAAGGCTGGAGGCGACATATTGTTTGAGACCAAACTCTTTTTCAAAAGAGAGAAGGAATATAATTCAGAGACCACACAGAGCGGAAATACGATGATAGTTGAAAAATACGTAGATAAGGGAATAGGGAGAGCCCTCAGAAGCGTATGGGAAGGAGAACGCAGAGAAGAATACATTAAAAGGCCAAGAAAGTTGAGACGGATGAACAGATAATGGGGAACGAAGAGAGTGGATGACGGAGTGAAGAGACATCGCAGGATGACAGATGAATGAAGGCAGAGAGCAGGTCGTATAAGCAGAATTGATAGCATCATAAAATATGAAGGAAAAGGAGAAGGAAAACCGAATATATGGGAGCACATATTCTTAGAACCTTCAAAAACTTTGAAGAAAATGTTCAATTAGTTGTATTATTGATGGGATCGTGAGGATCAGAAGTGAGAGCGTCTCTTGATGTTGAGAAAGTATAAAAAGATGATAGAAAAATAATAATATTAAAAGATAATAACAAATAAGGTGTTATCCTCTTATCCTCTTAAAGGGGAACCTCTTCGTTCCCCTAGCTGATTCCCAAGACTCCCTCCTGGAGGACATCAGAAAAATCCAGGAGCAAGGTGCAGTTTTAAGCCTCACCCTGAACCCTTCTAAGTGTGAAATAATATGTTCCAACCAGGACATCATAGAGATAATAGAGGGTGTTCTGCCAAATATCCATATAACTAAACCTGAAGACAGCATACTCCTAGGAACCCCCTCGGGGCTGAAAGCCATTGATGAGGTCCTTGATAAGTAAATCGCCTGCCTTAAGAAGATGGATGGGAGGATTGAGGATATTGATGCTCATGATGCACTTTACCTCATCACCAGATGTCTGTCCCACCCCAAGTTAACCTACTTACCTACTTTCTAAGGTGTTCACTATCCTACAGTAGCAAAAAACTAGGTGAATATAACCTGTTACTGAGATCAAAGTTGGAAAAAGCCTTCAACCTCTCTCTTGATGACCTACAGTGGAAACAAGCTTCTCTTCCAGTAAGACCTGGTGGGTCTCGGAGTTAGAACAGCAACGCAAATCGCTATACCAGCCTTCCTGTCCTCCTCAGCATCCGATGACCTCGTGAAGGAAATTCAAGCTGCTTACTTACATCTGCTGACAGGTGTACACGATCCCAATTTTATACGCTTCGCCACTGAGTGGGCTTCTCGTGCAGGCCAATCACCTCAACCACCATCCCCAAAAGCCCACAAGCAATCCAGCTGGGATGGCCCCATTGTAGACCAAGTTGCTGCAGAGTGCCTGGGTGCTGCAACAACACAACACGACATTGCTCGCCTCACAGCAGTAGCAATATATATATATATATATATATATATATATATATATATATATATATATATATATATATATATATATATATATATATATATATATATATATATGAGAGAGAGAGACTGTCCAGCCCAAATGGTTGGGCAAAGAGAGAAAAATATTAAATATAAAGAAAACTAGACTCTATGTGTATCTCATGCCAAATCATAAGACTAAAATAGCACTCAACGAAAATACAGAGCAAATCTTTCCCTGGTAAAGACTCCGGGACCATCAAAGCACAAAGTTCTGTAGCGCTGAGTGGCGCGCAAGAGCCATCAAAGGATAATTCGGCTCTCAAACATTACAGACAATGGTGCTAACAGGGCTTCGATATACCTAGTCATTACGACAGTCAACCCCTAATATTCCGATAGTCCGGTCCCGTGATCGTAACGCTGGAGGAGCCATGGTTATGGACTAAAATCACTGGAACCTTTGATTCTAGTTTCAGAAAACCTGTTAATTTTTCTGCAGAATTGTTTGTGAAGAGGTCATTGTGCGAATAAGCTCTCTGTTGTCAAGCAGATAGCGTGCTTACACTTCCGCGTGAACCTGATCCGACACTAGAACGAATCAGGTTCGAGCCCTGGACATTGAAGGACGATTGAATAGCAATCATTACCTGTTCGCACCTAGTAATTCGTTCCTAATTACTCGCCCAGCAGTAATTAAGAACGAATATGTTAAGCTACTATCTGAAAACTAGTTGCGTGTGGCTTACAATGCGTTAAATAATGAGATAACTCTAAGCTTGCTTACAAGAGTCAATATTCGTGTGCAGACGATTTGTCACAGTAACGTGGCTGATGATATGATGACCAAACCACACACACCGGAAGATTAGGAGACGACGACGTTTCGGTCCATCTTGAACCATTATCAATCCCATATTCGTCTCCTCTAGGACACGCCAGTGACTGTTTTATCATTTGATAGAAACTGAAATACACAAAGATCCTTACATTCTTATTTACATCAACTCCTGCGCATTGTGTCGTATGGGATTGAGTTTGTGTGAACCTCACTTTTAGCGAAGGAAAACAAATCAGTATCTCGCCTGAGATTACAGAAGGCATTATGCCTAACTACACGAAAAAGATATAGGCCAGTTTCGATTCTCGTGAGAATTCGTGAAATCCGATTCTCACGGATTTAATTCTGGTCAAGTGTGATATATGTATTATATATATATATATATATATATTATATATATATATATATATATATATATATATATATATATATATATATATATAAATATAAATATATATATATATATATATATATATATATATATATATTATATATATATATATATATATATATATATATATGTCGTACCTAGTAGCCAGAACTCACTTCTCAGCCTACTATGCAAGGCCAAATTTGCCTAGTAAGCCAAGTTTTCATGAATTAATTGTTTTTCGACTACCTAACCTACCTAACCTAACCTAACCTAACTTTTTCGGCTACCTAACCTAACCTAACCTATAAAGATAGGTTAGGTTAGGTTAGGTAGGGTTGGTTAGGTTCGGTCATATATCTACGTTAATTTTAACTCCAATAAAAAATATTGACCTTATACATAATGAAATGGGTAGCTTTATCATTTCATAAGAAAAAAATTAGAGAAAATATATTAATTCAGGAAAACTTGGCTTATTAGGCAAATTTGGTCTTGCATATTAGGCTGAGAAGTGCGTTCTGGCTACTAGGTACGACATATATATATGTATATATATATATATATATATATATATATATATATATATATATATATATATATATATATATATATATATATATATATATATATATATATGTGTATTGGAGGGGATCTAAACATTCCCTCTACTGCGTTATGCGTGGTTTCCTCCGAGGCCATGGGTCCCCCTTCTTCCAGCTAGAGGTGGTACTCCCTTCCTTTTTATCGAAATATATATATATATATATATATATATATATATATATATATATATATATATATATATATATATATATATATATATATATATATATTGGTCGAGATGCCTTGAGAGTTTTTCATCAGCACCAAAAACATTTCCAAAGACACATATACTTATATTGATTTGTTAAGAGTACAACAGAGTGCTCTGTTGTACAGAGTTTGTACAGAGTGCCCTCTAATATTATATTTCATATAAGGGAAAGGGGGTTAAGCGACGAGATATGAAGATAGAGATAGCTAGACAGAGCAATAGCTACACAAACAGATATCTAGTTGGAGATTTAGCTAAACAGAGAGAAAGCTAAATATAGAGATTGATATAAATATATATACAGATAGAGATCGAGACAAACAAACCAGAGCAACACCGTGTACAAATCTTCAATCCTAGTACGTATAAATATAAACGTATATGTTACACACGGTTTAAATAACACTGAACTAATCATAAATTATATAATATTCCGGCATCTTGAGGTTATCTTGAGATGATTTCGGGGCTTTAGTGTCCCCGCGGCCCGGTCCTCGACCAGGCCTCCACCCCCAGGAAGCAGCCCGTGACAGCTGACTAACTCCCAGGTACCTATTTACTGCTAGGTAACAGGGACATTTAGGGTGAAAGAAACTTTGCCCATTTGTTTCTGCCTCGTGCGGGAATCGAACCCGCGCCACAGAATTACGAGTCCTGCGCGCTATCCACCAGGCTACGAGGCCCCTACGAGGCATACACTCAGACACAGGAGAACAGTTGCCTGATATTGTTGTATGTTGCTTTCATTACATGACACAATAGCAGTACAGGACTGTAACTCCCCAAAGATATACTGGCCATTCAAACTCCCTCTAACATGGTGGAAAAATTTATGGCATATGCAGTTACTTGTTCTTTCCCGTATCCTTTATTTAAAAAATGCATAAATACATTCGTATATGCTTGCATACATTCTCTTAGGAGCTCATGCACTTACACAAAAGTCTGGAGGAACATATGCATCCCCACAAAAAAATGCATTAATGCATATACAAATGTGTGTGTTTGTATGTGTATTTACTATTTGTATTTACTATTGGAACCTGAAGTATCGGGCTGTTAGCTCTTGTACCCCGCCTTTCCAAATGTTATCTAATATACTGACTCCCGACCTATTTTTCCTCTATCATATCTACTACTTATTTCTCATTCACACACACGCACGCACACACACACAAACACACACACATACACACACACACTCAAGCCCACACACTCACACTCACACACACACACACACACATATCATTTTATCACGCACATATTCATCTTCAGCTCGGGTGGAACACGAATAAGGGGACACAGGTGGAAACTTAGTACCCAGATGAGCCACAGAGCCGTTAGAAAGAATTTTTTCAGTGTCAGATTAGTTAATAACTAAAATGCACTGGGCAGTGATGTGGTGGAGGCTGACTCCATAAACAGTTTCAAATGTAGAGATGATAGAGCCCAGTAGGCTCAGGAATCTGTACACCAGTTGATTGACAGTTGAGAGGCGGGACCAAAGAGACAAAATTTAACCGCCGCAAGCACAATTGAGTACACACATACACACACACACATACACACACACACACACACACACACACACACACACACACACACATACACACACACACACACACACACACACACACACACACACACACACACACATATGGACTCCATACCCCAGCATGGAGTCCATATCTAGTCAAGGATAAGACTAAACTGGAAAAGGTTCAAAGGTTTGCCACCAGACTAGTACCCGAGCTGAGAGGTATGAGCTACGAGGAGAGACTACGGGAATTAAACCTCACTTCGCTGGAAGACAGAAGAGTTAGGGGGGACATGATCACCACATTCAAGATTCTGAAGGGAATTGATAGGGTAGATAAAGACAGTCTATTTAACACAAGGGGAACACGCACAAGGGGACACAGGTGGAAACTGAGTGCCCAAATGAGCCACAGAGATATTAGAAAGAACTTTTTTAGTGTCAGAGTGGTTGACAAATGGAATGCATTAGGCAGTGATGTGGTGGAGGCTGACTCCATACACAGTTTCAAGTGTAGATATGATAGAGCCCGATAGGCTCAGGAATCTGTACACCTGTTGATTGACGGTTGAGAGGCGGGACCAAA
>NC_091202.1:29492298-29497298 GCF_040958095.1 Procambarus clarkii | reverse complement strand
ATCAAAGTTTTAAGATGACGAAAAACTAATAGGAAGAGTCAGGACAGAAATAGATAGACACATTTCAAACAGATTTTAAAAGATTCCAGACGTGGTCTGAATATAGACTACTAAGGAGTTTAACGCATTCAAATGCCAAGTTATGATTACTGGAACAGAAGTGTAAAGGTACGTACTTCTAAAGAAAATTAAAGGTAGAAAGATTCTTCGATGAAATAAAGATAAAGATTTGGGATTAGACATAACTTCAAATCTGATATCAGAAGGCCTTTACCACAATAACAAAAGCATACAGCATATGGCATACTTACAAACGCCTCTGCGTATGTCCTTCAGAAACTTGGACTTAAAGACTTTCTTGGCCGTATACACACATTATAGATGAGACCCAGTTTTGAATATATATCGCCGGCATTGATCCCTCACTTGAAAAAAGGAGAGAAAACTAGAAAAGCCCAAAGATATGCGACAAGACTCTATCTCTTGAAGGGTTCGAGCTACGAAAATAGATGAAGTGAAGTGGACCTTAAAACATTGGAGGAGAGGAGAGACAGGGAGACATGATAACGTAAAATTCTAAGAGAAATTTACATAGTAAACAGAGATCATTTTTTCATAGCTAGGAACAGCAGAACGAGGAAATCAAAGAGGGAAACTTGAAATCTAATGATTCAGAGAGGTGTCAAAAATATTTGATTAAGGTAATAGTGCACTGTTGAGGTGTTAATAAATAGGATATATTTGCCGTAGAAGTGGATTTTTTAAATATGAATAAAATAAGAGAGTAAGAAATGTCATTGAACTTTCAGAAGGCGGGGTTCGGAGCCTAGCTCGACCCTTCAAGCACCTATTGGTGAGCATACACACACACACACAAATACACACATTTGTATCTAGCAAATGGAATGCATTAGGCAGTGATGTGGTGGAGTCAGACTACATGCAAAGTTTCAAATGAAGATATGATAAAGCCCAGTAGGCTCTGGAACCTGTACACAAGTTGATTGAGAGCCAAGAGGCAAAAACAAAGAGCCAAAGCTCAACTCCCACAAGCACAACTAGGTGAGTAAAACTAGGTGAGCACAGACACACATATCTTGTGATCACAAAATAATTCCAAAATGGTCGACAATGAGTTGTGTCATTAACTCTTATTCCACTCCGAACACTAGAGTGCATTTTGTGTGTCCAAAATGCAGTCTGTAGTCTCCAAAATGATGACTTTATTACTCTTGACTTCGTAAATTGTCAAATAAAGTAGTCATCAACCTAACCTTCCTTTCGTATGCCTATTACAGTTGATATGTTTGTTTTGTTTTAACTAATACTTGCTTATTATTTCCCTGAGCCTGTTCTTTCCAGTCCCCTTCGTGTTGTCAAAGCCACCTATGTCCATTCATTACAGGGAGGATAATACTGTTTAGAGTGGTATCACGGTTGTAATTTCGCCTTCTTAAGAAATATCGAATCTGGATACTCGAGATTTCTTCTGTAATGGGCATTGGGTTGAAGTAAAGCCCCTCTTTGATGGCTTCATTGTCTTCATCGTGTCCTGTAATCTATCCTCCGTCTCTTCTCCAATCTCAAACAGAGGGGATCATAGAAGCCTTATTGATCAGATGATGCGCAGTTGAAGTTGCACTTCTATTATTTGCAGCTGGGGCGGCGGGCCGAAAGGGTAAATCAATACGCTTTGCCGGCGTGATCAAGCAAATGCTAAGCGATAATTCCTGAACACCGAGTATGATGTCCCCGGCAAGAGACACACATTGTGATATGCAACGCTCTCGCCTTCGGGCCAAACGTCTCTTCAATGCTGGGGTTATTTTTATCACTGAGGAACTACACTCCTTTGGGATCCTTCGGGAGCACAATAGGGATGATTGTCCCTGAATTCATTCCTCTAGTTTAATCATTATGTAAAATTACATAGGTATTGACACTCAAAAATATTCTCTCTTTCTCTCAAGCATTGTTTAGGAGCCATCGTTGATACATAAACCTCCTTAGGTTCCCAACGTCTAGAAAAAGGTAAATTTAAAGTTTCCTTATCCTAACCTACCAGAGGACCCAAAACAGAAAACGGGACAGTACGTATCTTTCGCGAGCCGCTTCCATTTTCTAGTACTACAATCTTCTCAGTCTACTATGCAAGGCCCGATTTGCCTCATAAGCCAAGTTTTCCTGAATTGATATATTTTTTCTAATTTTTTTCTTATGAAATGATAAAGCTACCCATTTCATTATGTATGAGGTCAATTTTTTTTATTGGAGTTAAAACTAACGTAGATATATGACCGAACCTAACCAACCCTACCTAACCTAACCTAACCTATCTCTATCGGTTAGGTTAGGTTAGGTAGCAGAAAAAGTTAGGTTAGGTTAGGTTAGGTAGGTTAGGTAGTCGAAAAAACATTAATTCATGAAAACTTGGCTTATTAGGCAAATTGGGCAATGCATAGTTGGCTGAGAAGTGCGTTCTGGCTATTAGGTACGACATATATATATATATAATATATATATATATATATATATATATATGTCGTACCTAGTAGCCAGAACGCACTTCTCGGCCTACTATTCAAGGCCCGATTTGCCTAATAAGCCAAGTTTTCCTGAATTAATATATTTTCTCAATTTATTTTCTTATGAAATGATAAAGCTACCCATTTCATTATGTATGAGGTCAATTTTGTTTTATTGTAGTTAAAATTAACGTAGATATATGACCGAACCTAACCAACCCTACCTAACCTAACCTAACCTATTTTTATAGGTTAGGTTGGGTTAGGTAACCGAAAAAGGTAGGTTAGGTTAGGTTAGGTAGGTTAGGTCGTCGAAAAAACATTAATTCATGAAAACTTGGCTTATTAGCCAAATTGGGCCTTGCATAGTAGGCTGAAAAGTGCGTTCTGGCTACTAGGTACGACATATATATATATATATATATATATATATATATAATATATATATATATATATATATATATATATATATATATATATATATATAATATGTCGTACCTAATAGCCAGAACGCACTTCTCAGCCTACTATTCAAGGCCCGATTTGCCTAATAAGCCAAGTTTTCATGAATTAATGTTTTTTCGTCTACCTAACCTACCTAACCTAACCTAACCTAGCTTTTTTTGGCTACCTAACCTAACCTTATCTATAAATATAGGTTAGGTTAGGTTAGGTAGGGTTGGTTAGGTTCGGTCATATAGATACGTTAATTTTAACTCCAATAAAATAAAATTGACCTCATACATAGAGAAAAGGGTTGCTTTATCATTTCATAAGAAAAAAATTATAGTAAATATATTAATTCAGGAAAACTTGGCTTACTAGGCAAATCGGGCCTTGAATAGTAGGCTGAGAAGTGAGTTCTGGCTACTAGGTACGACATATATATATATATATATAATATATATATATATATATATATATATATATATAATATATATATATATATATATATGTGTGTGTGTGTGTGTACTCACCTTGTTGTACTCACCTAGTTGTGCTTGCGGGGGTTGAGCTCTGGCTCTTTGGTCCCGCCTCTCAACTGTCAATCAACAGGTGTACAGGTTCCTGAGCCTACTGGGCTCTATCATATCTACACTTGAAACTGTGTATGGAGTCAGCCTCCACCACATCACTTCCTAATGCATTCCATTTGTCAACCACTCTGACACTAAAAAAGTTCTTTCTAATATCTCTGTGGCTCATTTGGGCACTCAGTTTCCACCTGTGTCCCCTAGTGCGTGTGCCCCTTGTGTGTGTGTGTGTGTGTGTGTGTGTGTGTGTGTGTGTGTGTGTGTGTGTGCGACTATAGACGAAAAGACGCCTAAATCATCCCACTGAGCATTTTATTAAGGGAGATAAAAATTACTTGAAATAAATAGAAGTTCAAACGATCTATCTGCTATGCTAAACACACTGATATGAATTACTCAATTGATGTATTATCTTATTGCAGGATTTGGTTATTCTTAAATGAGAGTGTCGTTACTCATATGAATGATATTCTACTAAGACTTAATTTATTGTCCGAGACTCTTATAGCTGAGGTGAATGGAGTGTTACTTGTAACTTTTGGTCTAATTTTGGTAAGCATCAGATGGATTCGCATATTTACTTGAAGACCTCTGTTTTCTTTCAAAAGACTTCTTTCAAGACAGTCAACTTCCTGGAATATACTTTCATTCATCTTAATTCAATCTCGCCGTTGTTGTTATCTAGGTTGGGTAGATTTGCCTTAATTTATAAACCTCTGTGATCATGTAAATACTGTTATGCTCGCAAAACACTGCTATTCACAGGACAATGTAAGACTGTATAACTCCACTTGTTTTTCTCACTCGGCCGCAACTTGGCTATAGAGCTCGTTATAAACTTTATGCATAATATTTCCATCTGCCCAAGCACCGCGGTTTGCAATTTCTAATGTCATCGCTGTTGACGAGAAGCTCTTATGCTTCTGAAAACACCGAGTGTAACCTAGGTATATTTTCGTCGCATGGAAATTTATGGAAATGTGTGTATATCACCAACAGACTGACAGGCAACCGGTTGAAAGATTTTTTTCACATGCACTTTGGTGTGTAAGTTAGGGTATTATTATTATTATTTGCATTGTAACAAGAGGTTGTAGGTGTGATATTATCAGTAAAGGGGAGAAAAATTACCAAATTGATTAAGAAGCCCAAAGAAGAAGAGATTATCAACTTACAAAAGCAGCAAAAGAAAATGAGAAAATCATTGATTCATTATTGTTCTTATTAATGCTGTCACGTTAGTGTGTGATTACTCTCTGTGTATTGAAAGCGGAGTGTCAGAGGTAGAAAAAGTCCTGGATGACAGAACCCAGAGTGCATGGGCGGATTGTGTAAAAATCTTGAACGGGTTCAATGAAAGCCTCAGAAAACCCTTTTGTGTTCAGGAGCACTCCAGGTTGCAATCAGTTTGACCATGTCGTGGTCTAGTCGCTAGCGCGTG
>NC_091202.1:29339798-29487298 GCF_040958095.1 Procambarus clarkii | reverse complement strand
AGAATATTCATAATAGAAATTCCATGGGAAACAACACAGTAAAGTCTGTACAAAAGATAAATTCTTATGTCACCCAAACGCGTCCGGAGGCAATAAGCAAGTTTAACAAAGCCAAAAATAAGAACAATTCAAAGCAAATTATCTATTGTTTAATCATCCATATTAGGAAGCAAGTCAATTAATATATTAGCGAGGAGGAACTACATAAATAACAGAACACCAGATAGCAGAGGGAGATTCTAGAGGGTCTGGAATGAGTACCTCAGAGTGAAAATGGAATTGAAGAGACAGTAAGAAAATGACATAGCAAATGAAGCCAAGACTAAACCAAAACTGCTCCACAGCCACATCAGGAGGAAAACAACGGTGAAAGAAAAGGTAATGAAGCTGAGAACAGTTGAAGACAGGAAGACAGAGAAAGACAAGAAGATCTGTGAATAACTTAACAAGAGATTCCAGCAGGTCTTCCCAATAGAATGAGGGGTATGAACTACAAGAATATATAACGAGAATTAAACCACACGTCACTGTAAGACAGAAGAGTTAGGGGGAGACATGATCACCACATACAAGATTATCAGAGAAATTGAAATGGTAGATAAAGACAGATTGAAGACTTGTGACATTCGAAACAGGGCATGTCACAAGTCATACTGGGAAACAGGTACGCCACAAGTCTTCAGACAAAACAAGCACAGAACACTACTTAAACATAATTATAATTGTAATTACACTCAAGAGTAGTGAGAGAAGTTTTCTTCTCTTGTCTTCACGCAAAGTGATTCGAGGAATTGATAAATTCTTTCAAGAAAATTATTTTTATTGATTTGTTCTGATTTAAAAGTAAATTATGTAAAAAACTCTCTCCCATTTCCCACTCATGGTTCATTAATTTAGCGGTTGAGATGGTTTCTCTCGCATTAAATGCTATGAAACAATCAAAACGATTTGTTTTCAGAAGAACCTGAGTCGTCAGAGGAAGAGGATTATCGGACAATTTAAGGTAGAATAACGCCAGTAAAGTTATAGATACAAAACATACTAAATTAAAAAACAAATATAAAGTTTCCTATCGAGTTAGGACCGAACGACCTTGCATTTGCTTAACAAGAATAATAATTTAGGTAATAACTAAATAAACCTAAATATCACTAAACAAGCATAATGGACTTACCTAACTAGTCAAAACATTTTAAGAAAGAGTCTGAAATAAGAGGACGTAGGCTTACGCTGATCTTCACTTAGTCCTTTTTGACTTGGGTTGTTATTCTCACAGCCTCTTTGTCGTGTTGCACAGTGTTTACTGTCAACAGTGTGTAGGAGTGATACAGATTAACGCTACACTGTGCCACTCACCTCGCTATGCACCACATACCTGAAAAAACGAAAAAGTTATTTATTTATATGTGTGATTAAAGGTCACGGTAAAGTTATTTTTTAATTATATATCTATACAATTTGTGATAGTATGTCTAGTATGTGATTACAGTATGTGATAGATATACAATTTTTAATTGTATATCTATCACATACTGGATCAAGGGTGGGGAACCTTTTGCTATACGAGTAGCATATCATACTTAGAAAGTTATTTCACGAGGGGGCATATTTTAGAGTATGGTAATAATATGCTCTTAATAGATTGTTCTCTATTACTGTAGTTTATAGGTAAGTCTACAAGAGGACTTATGTATTTAAATACAGTGGATTATAGAAAATAAAGATAAATATTTATTGGATCGAACAGTTATTGGACAGATTTTAGGACAGGACAGACAGGAGAGATTTTCGATTTTAAATTCTGACAATTGAAGCAAAGCAAGTTTTTACTTAACATGTGTTATAATCATAATGTTCATTATATAGGGTATACTAAAATAGGGAATAATATTTTCCCCTCTAGTATAAAAAAAAATTATTGTATTAAGGTATAATAAAAATTATTATTCACGGGTTACTTCCCCCCCCCACACACACACACACAAACACAGGCACATACACACACACTCACACACACACACACACACACACACACACACACACACACACACACACACACACACACACACACACACATACACACACATACACACACACACACAAACACACAAACACACACACACACCAACACACACACACTGGCACTTAGTGGACAAAGTAACAAACACGTGGGATTACCGTGTTGGGATTAACGCCCTGATCAACAAGACAGGATTACCGACGAACCTCGCTACAACGACAGCATTATTTACTCGTCTATTTTGTGTGAGTGGGAAGGCTTGGCTGGTGGGTACTGCCTTCTAAGCCATCTATCTGGGGTACAGAGTTGGCTAAAATATGAACTTCTTGATCAGAATATCATATATATTTAAAATCTCAAGTGGCTCATTCCGGGTAGTATAATGACACCTCTGGGAGAAGGCAGGCTGATCATCATTACCCCCCCCCCTCCTTCACACCCCCCCAAAGCCTCCCGCCCCCTCACAGCCTCCTGAAAACACCTATCCACCCCATCCCCGTATGCACAAACCCCCACAGTGTAACACCCATATCCCTCACACCTGAAACTTGCACCCAAATTGACGCGCCCACACCAATGGAAGCACAAAATGCTCACTTCCACACAAACACACACACACACACACACACACACACACACACACACACACACACACACACACACACACACACACACACACACACACACACACACATACACACACACATACTCAGAACCTGAACACCAGTTGATTGACAATTGAGAAGTGGGACCAAAGAGCCAGAGCTCAACCCCCGCAAGCAAAAATAGGGTAGGACAAATAGTAAGTACAGTGTTTTTCTGCCTTCAGAAACCTGTGTAATTAATTCTTGTGAACCTTGTATACCACATGTGTTAGGAGTATGCGGCCCAAGCATGGAGCCCGTACCTTGTTTAGGAACAGACGAAGCTGGAAAAAGTTCAGAGGTATGCAGCTATATATCAACGAGAACAATTAATCCAGTGATTTCTTTAATTGAATCTATGAACATTATCTTTATTAAATACTTGAAAAAACATTACATGCTCTCTAATAGGCAGGGGTAAATGTTGATTTGTTTCATTTGCATGATGGCGATGTTTACTTGGAACTACTGAATTGACTTGTTCAGGTGTATTTGAAGTGTTTAGCAGTCGCTGTTTGGTGACATGTCTTTTTGACATAAAAACCTGATTTAATACAATTTATAGTTGGTAATGAACGTGATGAGCAGCATGTCTGCAATCACACAGTTAGGAACTTTCATTCTCATTTCTGTGATGCTACTTGAACACGACAAAGGCCGGAGTGCTCTAAAATGCACGTTCATACAATATTATTTTGAACCCCTAAAAATTTTTTTTACATCAGGGGACATAATTTTGGAGAAGAAAAAGTACTTTACTTGCTAATTAATTTAATGGTTTTGTAGCGAAGCGACGAAGATGTTTGCGATAAGGAGGATTCCCCCCCCCCCATGACATGAGGGGGGCAACGAGAGGTCTTAGAGGGAGAGAAGAGAAGAGAGAGAGAGAGAGAGAGAGAGAGAGAGAGAGAGAGAGAGAGAGAGAGAGAGAGAGAGAGAGAGAGAGAGAGAGAGAGAGAGAGAGAGAGAATGATAGAGAATGATGTGAAAGATATTATATTACGAGAACATGAATGTTACAGAGGACGGAACTTGGGAATGGAAATCAGATGAAATAAATAAAGTGAGTGAAATAAAGTGTAGATGAGATAATTAGAGTATAAAATGAGGAGAATAAAGTAAATACAATAGTTTCAAAGTAGAAACAAAATATGAGGAGCTGGAAGTGGAAAAGTTAAAAAAGAAATGAAAAAGAGACATAAAGGAAAATTATACAACTGAGTAAAGACAGAAGATTTAAAAGAAATGATGAATCTTAGTTAGATAAAGACAGGAGATTGCTCGCCAAGTAACTGAAAAAAGGAGACATTATAATAGGAATATATCGGAGGGTGAAAATGGAAAGAGAGAACGAAAATTAAAAAATATATGGATAAAATAATCGAGGATAGACGACGGGAGAGAATAAAATAAAGCAAAAAATTGCGAAAGGAGATTTAAAAAAAACAGAGAAATGACTGCGCTGCGAATAAAGAGAGACTATTAAAAAAAAGGAGAGATGCCTTGAGCAAATTATGAAAGGAAAAGGGAGCATATAAAAATGCGGAAAGGGAGAGAGAGCTATGATGAAGTAGAGAGGGAGAGAGAGAGAGAGAGAGAGAGAGAGAGAGAGAGAGAGAGAGAGAGAGAGAGAGAGAGAGAGAGAGAGCAATACATCTCTTGATGAAGTCTGTTCCCCTTGTCACCCCTCCAGCAATGTCGGCTGACCTGGGCCCACCCTTGTTGGAGCATGATGTTTGCATGCCCTGGCTTGACGCGTGAGTGGTGGCTTGACGGGTGAGAGGTGATCTTGACGGGTGAGTGGTGGCTTGACGGGTGAGAGGTGATCTTGACGGGTGAGTGGTGGCTTGACGGGTGAGAGGAGAGCTTGACAAGTGGCTTCGAAGGTGAGTTATCGCTTGAAAGACGACTGGAGGTTTAATTGCTTGACGGGTGCTTAATAGCTTAATATTCGAGTGTTTGAGCGATGACTGGTTTCTTGAATACTGAGACGTGGCTTGACAGCTAAGCAGGTAGCTTAATGGGTGGTGGATTAAAAGGAAGTGCAAATTACTGTCCGGCGGCTTGTGGGTTAACAGGTGAGCAACGACTACTCACGATTGTCGATTGTCGTGATTGGTAAGCGATAGGTAAAGGCGAGATGGGTGATATATGCTGGTGACGGGGTGCAAATGAGGTGATTGATTGATGAACAGTCGTTAAATATTTGAAGGAACACTTAGAGATGTGCTTGAATCATTGCTAGATCTTGGATCGTGCTAAAATAATTGATTTCACCCTTTTCGTCATATTCAAAAACATAGACCTACAAGACTGTTACGAAAATATTATTTTTTGTATATTATTGCTGTACGAAAATATTATTTTTTGTATATTATTGCTGTATAAATATTTTACCTGCAAAAAAAAAAGAATCATTTAGGGAAAAATCGTGCTTCAAAAAAGCTGAAACCAAATGTTTGCTGACAGCCAAAAAGCCCGTCGCTGGCATGGGATTTAAAGAAGTCTTCTGGATTTACAGCGATTTCGGAGATTGCCTCGAGCTGCTTTCATTTTTACCTCTGAATTAACAGCGATGTTAATATGATAACAGATAATAGTTACATTAGTGTAACTTCTATGAAAACTTCTCAATCCGTAGCTGTGTAAAATCTTCACGTATATCTAGAGAGTACTTCATGTTTTTGGAAGCATTTAAACAGCAATTCTTGATGTGGTCTACCTTATACTAGCCGTGCTACAGCGCATGATGGAGTCGTGGTTTACATAGTTTTTGTTTTTAATATCTGGTTTACAAGGCATTTTGGTGTTCAATTTCACCAACCCGTTCTCCTAATAGAACGTCGTATTTTGACGTATACTCTATCTATTGCTATATTTTGTCGTACTAGAAAATGGTAACGGCTTGTGAAAATGACATTCTGTCCCGTTTCCTATTTTGGGTCCTCTGGTAGGTTAGGATAAGGGCACTTTAGCACGACAGTTTCTTGACGTTGGAAACCTTAGGATGACGGGCTGAATTTCACTGTACATGTGGGTGTGCAACTTCACAACGTAAATTAGTGTGGAGGTACAAAGGAGAGTTGATCGAAAATAGTCTTGTCAACGATAGATTCCTGGTACTCTTCCAGTAAATCAGGTATTATATGCAATGAAGATGAACAGTTCTTTGCCAGTGAGAATGGAATCTTTTGATAAGTCTCCAACAAGCTACGAGATGTCACTGGCCTCACCAACCCTCATCAAACTTCACGAAATCACTGCACTAAGCACACTTCAATAAATAGCAAGAAGTCACTGCATCAGCCAACACCGAAAATATTACACGAATGCATTCTATTGACCACCCCTAACAAACTAAACAAAGTCACGGTCTAGACAACCTCCAACGGACTGCACGAAGTCAATGGACTAAACAACCCTTAATAATAAATGAGAAGTTATTGAATTAACCAATCTCCAACAAAATATGAAAAGTTCAATGCCAGCCTCCAACAAACAACGAGCTCACTACTCGAGTGAAATCCAAACAAACTAGAAGATGTCACTGAAATAGTTAACTCCGGCAAACTCCGAAGTCACTGACCTTATCGGATATACACAATCCAGGATAATTCATTTGGTTAGTCAAATACGAGGTAAATCCCAAGGAGATAAAAAACAGCATTAGCTCATCAGAAAATTGGCTCTACTAATCGGCCAAACAGAATTGGACATTCGTATTGGTCCCCCATTCCCCCCCTCCCCCTCGGTTCAACCACTAGCCGAATTGATTGTTTTAGCAGAAGACAACATACAGACTTGTTAAGGAGTCTCGAGATGCTAAGAAAATGCCCTATACCTCACTTTTTTATCTGGGAATAAATGATGAGTATATATATGGTGGTAAACATGTCATCTAAAGCAACCCTGTAAATCCTTACTTAATTGTGTATTTAAGCATATAAATAGGTTTAGCTTATTTTATGGAACATGATGCAGTATCATTTAATTTAATCTTGCACTGCTCTTCCCTTCATCCTCTCCTCTCGCTATTTGCCCACTTCTTCTACTCTCTCTTTATTTCCCTCTTTACTTACGCTTCTTCTCTTCTTGCACTTCCTTTATCTCCACCACCTTAGTCCGTCTTTCCTCGTTTATCCTCATTCTCCCTCTACCCACACCTCCTCCCCTCACCCTCTTCCCTCTCCAAGAAGTTCCTTTGTTCCCCTCACCTGTGGTTATTAGTCTCTCTCTCTCTCTCTCTCTCTCTCTCTCTCTCTCTCTCTCTCTCTCTCTCTCTCTCTCTCTCTCTCTCTCTCTCTCTCTCTCTCTCACTCACTCTCTCTCTCTCTCTCTCTCTCTCTCTCTCTCTCTCTCTCTCTCTCTCTCTCTCTCTCTCTCTCTCTCTCTCTCTCTCTCTCTCTCTCTCTCTTTCTCTGTCCTTCTCACTGTCTCTCTCTCTTTAGATCTCTCTTACCTACTCTATCAGTTTCCTGATCCTCATTGTAAGATAAGAGATAGAGAGATAGAGAGAGAGAGAGAGAGAGAGAGAGAGAGAGAGAGAGAGAGAGAGAGAGAGAGAGAGAGAGAGAGAGAGAGAGAGAGAGAGAGAGAGAGAGAGAGAGAGAGAGAGAAAGAGAGAGAGAGAGAGAGAGAGAGAGATAGAGAGAGAGAGAGAGAGAGAGAGAGAGAGAGAGAGAGAGAGAGAGAGAGAGAGAGAGAGAGAGAGAGAGAGAGAGAGAGAGAGAGAGAGAGAGAGAGAGAGAGAGAGAGCGAGAGCGAGAGAGAAAGTCGGACAGAAAGACAGAAAGGCACACAAATCTAGATATAGTGAACCATAAAGAGAAAGGCTTTAAAGAGGTGAAGGTATGGGTATTGAATAAAGGATTATGAATGAAAGTAGATAGGACTAGGTAATATGCGAGAGGAGCAGACAGGAAGAATAATAAGGGCGACGAACTTGGTATGGTATAGAGTGAGTACGTCGAGGGGGTCATAGAGGAAAGGGAGAGAATAGGGAGTCGAGAAGAAAGACGGAACAAAAAAGATCGAAAGAGAATGAAAGGGGGGAGTGAGATTTTTTTTTTTTAGAGCGCAGATTCAACTCATATGCAGATTCTTGCCGCGCAGCGGGAGAACGATTTGGCGAAAGCAGTTCCCATAATTTCACACAAAAGAACTGCAAGACATCTCTGTTATTCTTGTTTGAGTTCACGTGGTCTAGTCTCTCCCTTGATCGTTGCTGAGTGGGCTGCGTTTAATGTCAGCACTATGAGGTGCGGTGAGCAGGGTTGCTGAGTGGGCTGCGTTTATTTTAGCGGCTGTCGAGTTTTTCGAAAATATATGTGTGCTTACTTAGTTGTTTTCGTACACGGAGCTTCAGACAAAGACAAAGAAGAGTTCTCAGGGCTTATGATGCCTAAACCACTTGTCAGAATTAAAATAAAACCACGACGTGTTGATCCGTCCTGGATCATAATCAAGTCGTATGGTAGAAGAGAGGTGATTGATTGAGGAAGATTACGCCACCCCGAAAGGTGGCACGGGCATGAATAGCCCCGTAAGTGGAGGCTCTTTGGAGCCATTTACCAGTACCAATAGCTAGTACCTACGGGCTCACCAAAGCCCCTGCTATTTGGAACTGTTTGTTCCAAGTAGCGAATCTTTAACAACAACAACAACCAATAGCTGATAGAATGGAAGAGAGGAAGGAGGAAGCAAGTAAATACGGTAAGAGGTCTGATGAGAGGTTAGAAACAGGGAGGAGAAAAAACAGTAAGAATAGGATGCAGGTAACAATAATAAGAAAGGTATGAAAGATAATTTTTAATTATCCTCTTTCCCTACTTTCTACTTCACATTCTAGTGAAACAGAATGTCGAATGGAGTGAACGTTTCAGACAGCAGACACACAGACACACACACCTGTGTCTTCACAGTATCAGTGTGATAAGGAGACGGCCATCAAATTGGGGGCATGAATAATTAGAAGAATTTTTTTATTGGTAATAAATTTAATAGTGGTTAGGCAACTGTTAATATATAAAGTTCTTGACGAAATATTAAGTCAACTGTTGCTCAATTATACTACCAGGGTCTTTTGAGCCAGTAAATAATTGCAGTGAATAATTTGGTTTACATTTTATTAGCTGATAAAAAATGCAGATGAGGAAAATACTCATTTACATTATGAATGTTTAAATGCATGTTTAGTGGCTTGGAACCTCGATGCTTTGTTGATGATTTCCATGCTCGTGAATTATTGCTCATTACCCTTTATTGAATGTTCAAATGAGTTTCAACATAATTAGCAATTATTAAATGTATATTTATTTTAACTCAGAATCGATTCTGAATGAACTGGGTATGTGTGAACATTTCAACTATTGCTTAACGTATATATTTGATTGAGACGACATATTATTTCGAATACAATAACAGCAGATATTAATCATAAAAAAAATTTGCCTCCTTGTCACTTTTCTCTCTATTTCGGCATTCTTAACTGAGAAGTAAAGGAGTAGGATAATTTTCCGTCGAAAAAAACTTTACTTTATTATTATTATTATTATTTTCTACCACAGACGTGGCCATACATTTACAATGCTAACCAACGTATATGATTTTTCTTCTGTCCTCCATTGACAGAGTTAGAGAACTCTTAAGCATTTAGTTCAGTGAGTGGACGGTAGAACGGAGAGCAAGACCACTTCTTGCAAGGTCAGCGGTGGCTAGGCACGCTCCTGCTATATATTCCAGCTCCTATCCTATTTCCATATCCCTTGCAAGTGCAATATAGTCATTCTGGTTTAGCCCTTTGTCATGATAATTACCTCAGCCTAATTCAGCCAAGATCAATATGTTTGACTGCATGCTGTCCCCATTATTGTAACAATTTCGCTTTGATGATTGTGATGATGGGTTTTGTACATGGGGAATCATCATCATCACAAACTTACATCCTCTTAACTACCATCAGTTTCTTTCATCACATATCCTACTCCTCACCAATTTCCTTCTCCACTTGAGCTGGACGGTTGAGCGACGGTATCGCTTCATGCAGGTCGGCGTCCGATCCCCGACCGTTCAAGTGGTTGGCCACCATTCCTTTTCCCCCGTCCCATCCCAAATCCTTATCCTGACCTCTTCCAAGCGCTGTATTGTAGTAATTTCGTGGCTGTTTCTCCTGATAGTACCCTTCTCCTTCCTTTATCCTACCTATCCTACATCACCCTTCCAATCCTTCTCCATCTTCCCTTTTCTTCCCTCCTCACGATCTTCTCTAACCTTCACTACCTTCCCGTCAGTGCCTTACATACCTCTCACCACCTTCCCTACCCATCACCATCTTTCCTCCCCCTTCACCCCTCTTCCCTTCATCACTGTAACCATCTTCACTACACAGTGTCGTCTTCAGTAACAAAACTATTTAAAAAAAAAAAACTAACATATGACCATCAAGTAAATATAAATGTGTTAGACAAACCTCTTTCAAGAAGTGGCAAATGATACCAATTTCATATATCTCTAAATACCGAAATTTGACATTTGTAGCATTTGCCACTTCACGACAAAGGGGGAAAAGGCATGAGGGTTCGATCCCCATCCACCTTTATTCACTCCCGAACCACCACCAATCCCACAGTAAAGTTTGGTGAGGCTAGCCCTCAGCGTCTGGCCCCATCCACGATGAGACAGACAGGCAAAAAAACAATGTATATATATACATTATATACATAAGAGAGTAACAATAACGAACAATCATGAAGATATTGTATCATTATCAGAACCAGAAAACTAATTGTTAACAACTTACATAATTTACTTACATAACTTACATAATTTACTTACATAACTTACATAATGCAGAATGATCTCATATGATCATTTCAAATGCTGGCCTATTGCAAGCGTCATAGTATGATAGTCAACTACAGTACCCAAATATTGAGGCATTGTGAACGAGAGTCTGTGAACGAGATTGTGTCAACGAGATTCTGTCAACGAGATTCTGTTAACGAGATTCTGTCAAAGAGATTCTGTCAACGAGATTCTGTCAAAGAGATTCTGTCAACGAGATTATGTTAACGAGATTCTGTCAAAGAGATTCTGTCAAAGAGATTCTGTCAAAGAGATTCTGTCAACGAGAATCTGTGAACGAGAGTCTGTCAAAGAGATTCTGTCAACGAGATTCTGTCAACGAGATTCTGTCAACGAGATTCTGTCAACGAGATTCTGTCAACGAGATTCTGTCAACGAGATTCTGTCAACGAGATTCTGTCAACGAAATTGCGTATGTGTCGGAGAAGGCGTCAGAGGGCGTTGTGAGGTGGAAAAATAAACGTAGGAGTGAAAACGTGTCCCAAATACAAACACAGTATTTTCACCCGCAAGACAAAACAGGTTGGAAAAACATTGCGATTTTGTTTCTTATAGATATTTTCTCCATTCGTTATTTATTTTGAAGAATAATTACGATCCAACGAAATGACTTGTATGTAAACGTTTTTTTTATTATGTATCTGAGAAAACGTACCATAGTTCACCATTGACCCAACTGGAGTGAACGTATCAAAAGTAATCCTTGAGCCTCCCAAAGTGAATCTACTGGAGGTCAACCTAAACCCCACTGGAGAGAACACCCTTGAGATCAGCCATGACTTCAAGACTCTATCAGTCTTCAAAAATATTCGACGCAAAAGCGGCCGCACATCGTCCTAATGGATCACAACAATCCACCCACTAGTCCGCCAGCAAGACTTTTTTATAGGCCATGCCGGGAAAATCCTCCGGTGAAGAGTTGCTGACCAACAGTTGGATAAAGTCTATTTTGGAAAACAAACCCAGGGTGAACTATTGATACGCCTCTCATTGCCATCCCAGGAAGGAGACTTGGTCAAAATTACTTAATTGTAATTCTATAATTTACTGTCCTTCCCTACAGCTATATAACATTACAGCATTACAGCATTACAGCGTACAGCATATTAATAATTATTTGCAAGTCTTATGAGAATAATAACTCATAGTTCAGGAATAATAAACCATAGAACATCAATAATAACCCACAGATCAGCAATAATAACCTAAGGATCAGCAATAATAACCTATTGATCAGAAATAATGCCCATAGATCAGTAATAAAAACCTAAACATTAGCAAACAAAAAAAATATATATCCCCATCAGTAACAGCCGCACCATAAAAAACCTACCATTCAAAACATAACAATAGGCACCATTACCCTCCGATCAGACATTACAGAGCCTAACCTAACATAACCAAACCAAACCTAACCTGGCCTAACCTAACCTAACATAGCCAAACCTAAACTAACCTAACCAAACCCAACCTAATCTAACCTAACCTAAGCTGATCTAACGTAACATAACCTAACCTAACCTAACCTGACCTGAACTAACGTAATCTAGCCTAACCTGACCTAACCTGGCCTTCCACTAAATACGTCAATATTTAAGCGCTCGTGGACGCGAACCGACAAAATAAATGTCTTTTACTGAAAAAACAACAACAAAATTCATTGGCAACTTAATTTTTGTCATGGCTAGCATGGATCGTTCAAAATATGTTTGATATGATTTGTGTGTGTGAAACCGCTCGCTTGTGGTGGACAAAAACATGTTACAAGGACACAGGATTACACCATATCCCAGAGACTAATGTAATTCAACGCAGCTACGACAAAAATCTGATATATATACAGTGCTCAGGATTACTAGTAACCTGTGATAAACGTGTTGCAATAAACACGAACCTCCTTCTCCAGCACACAAAAGTAATGCTACCTGTCCTGTCACTAAATTCGAAGGTTTTAATCTTTTTTTAACGTAATTGACTAATCCATCCAAATTCTGGTGGTGGTTCTTAGACTAAAATCAAGTACGTAAATACCGACGTTGTCTAAGAATCAGCCTCGATAGGTCGGGAGTGTTGCTGAGATTCGCAAATTTCAAGAAAAGAACAGGGAAAAAAAAAGAAAAGACAAGAAAATGAACATTGTTACATTATTTACCAGTTTTGGACCATTATTGACATAGGAGCTCTTAATATGTTCTTAGCACTCATCATCACCACTTAACCTCTTGCACCAGGCGACTCTCTTCTTGAAAGACTATTGAAAGTTGGCGAGGAGAGTGTGAATTAGGGAGTGCAAGAATAGAAGTAAAAACAAAAAAATGCCCAGATGGACTCAGGGGAAGGTCCACCTTCGCCTTAAGGTGGCTTAAGACGAAGCAATGGTCAGGAAAGAGCACTAAACCACTATGACTGAGTATAACGCTTCCAAGGGATATTAGAACTGGGTTTACGGGGCTATTCATGCCCGTGCCACCTCTTGGGTGGTTTAATCTTCATCATATAATGAGAACAGGGATTTGGGAATTGGTGGAGGGAAGAAACACTGAAACACTTGGGATAAAACGCAGACCTTCAATAAGCGAGAAGGTCGCTTCATCGACCATGGATCCCGATCTCTGATGCCATAGTGGCACTACTCACCTCTCCATCTTGCGAGCGATTTAGTCTGGGTTCGAGTCCTGGCCAAGAAGGATTAACTGAGCGTCGATCTTTAGTGGTCACTTCCCTGTTTACCCAACCGTAATTAGGCTCTTAATTTTTTAACCGATTGGCAGGTTGTGTTCCCATTAAAACTAATGGGTAAGTTTACCATGAGATATGGGAAAAGGAAATCCTGTCAACCTGGTATTAGGAGTCTATATTGTGACGAGAATCTGTAATAGAGAAGTGGCTATTCTGGCTGGTGTTGTTCCAATCACACATTAATAAATAAAGAGTAAAACAAACAAAAAATATGCTTGTGTCCCCTACAGTGTGAGAACTGTGGGTAAAAACCTAACAGAATAAAAACTTCTAAACTTTAATATAACAAAAATTACTTTAATAACACACCAAATAATAAGTAATACTTAATGAAAAACGAGACCCCTAAACACTTGGCTTTACCGATAATCAAAAAGAAATATATATACAGGTGAGATTTTTACGTTAATCAAGAAAGGGTGCAATGACTATACAAAAGCGGGACCCATCTACTGTCTCCAGGGAAGGCGAGAGTAGATGTTACTGCTGAGAGCATGAAGTGTATTCTGATTAGATGTTGTTGTTGTTATAGATTCAGTTACTCGGAACAAGTTCCAAGTAGCATGGGCTATGGTGAGCCCGTAACTTACCTGGCACAGAAGCGGGGCCAGTAGCACGGGCTATGGTGAGCCCGTGGTGGACTTACCTGGCACAGGAACGGTGCTGGTCTCTCTGATTAGATGCCAGCGAGCTGTATATATATATATATGGGTGAATGACGTCAGAGAAGGTCACGGGAGACATCTCCCGTCACGCAGGGTGCAGTCGCACCTCCACACATCTCCAGTATCATCTATTGATACTGGAAATGGCTCAAAAGGGCCACCACTTATGGGCTATTCATGCCCAAGCCACCTTTTGGGTGGCTTAATCTTCTCTCTCTCACGTCAGAGATGGGGGCGAGTCTTGTAGGTATCCACCGGCAGGCAGTTAAAAAGCAGTTAGCCTCTGGTCAACCGGCGTCTGGGCCCAGCAGACAGCAGGGTCAACCTGCCCAGACAGCAGGTGCCCAGGTGTCTCGTGGTACTATATGGTGGAGGGGGGGGGTCTGTCTAGACACAAAATACGTTTTAAGCATGTATTGTTGTTGTCGTTGATGTTGATTCCATATGTTGGAGCAAGCAGATACGTTGTTGAATAGGCGGAATAGGGAACAGGCAGGAGATTACAATAACATATATATATATATATATAATGATAAATCAGATAAATATTTACTACAACCACATAAAATCTTGACAAAATCGATACTCGAAAACCAGTGTCGACTCACAACTCCAATATACCTCCAAAACATCGCGATATTAACAAAATATCAAATTTAATACCACAATGTCAGTATAATCTACCGGAAACAGTTATCAAGCAATTACCTTGCCGGACAAAAAAAATGCCCTTGGAAATTCATTTGAATGGAATTAAGCGAAATTAAGTTTAATATCAGAAACCAAGTTACGATATCGTCTGCAAACCAACAATATATATATATATATATATATATATATATATATATATATATATATATATATATATATATATATATATATATATATATATATATATATACAACTTTTTACTTGAGTGTTGTTCTAAAGCGCAATAAGACAGAACGAGAGAGGTTCCTGCCGTCCAGCTGGAGCTAAATATTACACAAGGAGATATATAAGATAGAAGACGAGACACCAGGCGTGCTCGGTCGGGACTGAAGAGGAGAACGAAACAGTCATGAATTAATGAAGACCGGAAATGTTTGTGTATGTACCCTGATGAGGGGAGACTGCAAGGAAGTGATAGAGAGAATGAGATTAATAGTGAGAGGAGAAGGAGAGAGAGAGGAGGAGAAAGAGAGAGAGAGGAGGAGGGGGTGCGGGTTAAGAGGAGAGAGAGAGAGAGAGAGAGAGAGAGAGAGAGAGAGAGAGAGAGAGAGAGAGAGGGGGGGAGAGGGAAAGGGAGAGAAAGAGGAAAGAGAGAGAATCGGAGAGAGAGAGAATCGGAGAAAGAGAGAGAGAGAGAGAGAGAGAGAGAGAGAGAGAGAGAGAGAGAGAGAGAGAGAGAGAGAGAGAGAGAGAGAGAGAGAGAGAGAGAGAGAGAGAGAGAGAGAGTGGGGGGAGAGGGAAAGGGAGAGAAAGAGGAAAGAGAGAGAATCGGAGAGAGAGAGAATCGGAGAGAGAGAGAATCGGAGAGAGAGAGAGAGAGAGAGAGAGAGAGAGAGAGAGAGAGAGAGAGAGAGAGAGAGAGAGAGAGAGAGAGAGAGAGAGAGAGAGAGAGAGAGAGAGAGAGAGAGAAACAGGAAAGAGAAAGAGACGGAGAGAGGAAGCGATAAATAGAAAGAGGAAAGAGAGACGGAAAAAATGAAAGAGAGAGAGAGAGAGAAAGGGGGAAAGAGGGAAAGGGAGAGAAAGAGGAAAGAGAGAGAATCGGAGAGAGAGGAAAAAGGAAAAAGAGAGAGACGGAGCGAGGGAGAGATAAAAAGGAAAGAGAGAGAAAGATAAAGAGAAAATTAAAAGAGAGAGAAACGGAGAGAGAGAGAGAGAGAGAGAGAGAGAGAGAGAGAGAGAGAGAGAGAGAGAGAGAGAGAGAGAGAGAGAGAGAGAGAGAGAGAGAGAGAGAGAGAGAGAGAGAGAGAGGGTGAAGAAGGAAATTGAGAGAAAATGAAAATAGAGAGAAAAATGGAGAGAGAGAAAGAGGAAAGAGAGAGAGAGAGACGGAGAGAGGGAGAGAGAGGAGGAGACAGAGGAAAGAGAAATATTTGAAAAAGCGAATACCAAACTAGTAACAATCTCCATAGTAAATACTCCCAAGGTCAGTATCTCAAGGTGTCTCATTATAGTCTTGAAGTTTCTATTACAAAGTATTTACTGCCACCATTTTACAAAGGTGTGCCCTGGAGTCGTTTTTGTTTACACTTGTTAGCCCCTAGTGAAATAATATACCTATAGGACGATCGCCATTCCTATGCTAATGAGCATACACAAACCTGCTTTATCACAGAGGAGATGTTTAATGCTCAGATCATCACTAATCACCATGTGGCAATATCAGTCTTATAATTTCAGTGTCAAAAAACATTTGTTGCTGAGGATAATCACTAACGAGGATAATCAATAACGTGCGTGATGCAACAATCAAAATTCGCATTCCTCTGTCAAATTTATATTCTTTTGGGAGTAATTTGACTCTGCAATGACAACGTTCGTTCACACCATTAGACGCAGTGTACTAATGACACTGGCAAGGTTATATGACACATTTTGTATGTGTTTGTGAAACAGTGGTTGGGTGACTCGTCTGTGTGACTCTCCTGTGTGTGACTCTCCTGTGGGACTCTTCACTAGGAACAAGTCTAAACTCACCGTGGATGCCCGCTCCTGCCCCCTCCCCTTCTCTCTCGTAACTCATCCTGATCTCCGACTTGAGCACAAGATAGCGCATTGTGATAAGCGTAGCGTTTCTAAAATTAGCCGCAGCTATTTGAATATATCGTATTTATCATCTTTGTCCGCCTGGTTCTCCATCTCATTAAAATTCTCAGTCACATTTGTCTCCTGATCATGTTTTCTCTCTCTCTCTCTCTCTCTCTCTCTCTCTCTCTCTCTCTCTCTCTCTCTCTCTCTCTCTCTCTCTCTCTCTCTCTCTCTCTCTCTCTCTCTCTCTCTCTCTATATATATATATATATATATATATATATATATATATATATAAATAAATATATATATATATATATATATATATATATATATATATATATATATATATATATATATATATATATATATATATATATATATATATATATATATATATTAGTATATTTTGGTAGCAGTCTTTCCTGTAGACATATATTATTAAATATGACCGAAAAAGTAAGATTAATAATTCTAACACGAATTTTCTCAATCTTTCGTACATTTCTTTTCACTGTTGGAGGTAAATCAAAAATCAATTCTCCAAAATTCATTTTTATTTCTAGTCTGACGCGACACGAGCGCGTTTCGTAAAACTTATTACATTTTCAAAGACTTTAGTTTACAAATACACAACTGAATAGAACTTACGCATCTCCGATTTTATATCTACATTTGAGTGAGGTGGATGGGGTGAGGTGGCATTAATAGGGTATTAATTTCATCAACACAAGACAGAACAAGAGGTGGTATTAATAGGGTATTAATTTCATCAACACAAGACAGAACAAGAGGTGGCATTAATAGGGTATTAATTTCATCAACACAAGACAGAACACGAAACAATGGGTATTGAATAGAAGTGTTTGTAGAAAGCCTATTGGTCCATATTTCTTGATGCTTCTATATTGGAGCGGAGTCTTGAGGTGGGTAGAATATAATTGTGCATTAATTGGCTGTTGATTGCTAGTGTTGACTTCTTGATGTGTAGTGCCTCGCAAACGTCAAGCCGCCTGCTATCGCTGTATCTATCGATGATTTCTGTGTTGTTTACTAGGATTTCTCTGGCGATGGTTTGGTTGTGGGAAGAGATTATATGTTCCTTAATGGAGCCCTGTTGCTTATGCATCGTTAAACGCCTAGAAAGAGATGTTGTTGTCTTGCCTATATACTGGGTTTTTTGGAGCTTACAGTCCCCTAGAGGGCATTTGAAGGCATAGACGACGTTAGTCTCTTTTAAAGCGTTCTGTTTTGTGTCTGGAGAGTTTCTCATGAGTAGGCTGGCCGTTTTTCTGGTTTTATAGTAAATCGTCAGTTGTATCCTCTGATTTTTGTCTGTAGGGATAACGTTTCTATTAACAATATCTTTCAGGACCCTTTCCTCCGTTTTATGAGCTGTGGAAAAGAAGTTCCTGTAAAATAGTTTAATAGGGGGTATAGGTGTTGTGTTAGTTGTCTCTTCAGAGGTTGCATGGCGTTTCACTTTCCTTCTTATGATGTCTTCGTCGAAACCATTGGAGAAGCCGTTGTTGACTAGGACCTGCCTTACCCTACAGAGTTCTTCGTCGACTTGCTTCCATTCTGAGCTGTGGCTGAGAGCACGGTCGACATATGCGTTAACAACACTCCTCTTGCACCTGTCTGGGCAGTCGCTGTTGGCATTTAGGCACATTCCTATGTTCGTTTCCTTAGTGTAGACTGCAGTGTGGAAACCTCCGCTCTTTTCCATGACTGTTACATCTAGAAAGGGCAGCTTCCCATCCTTTTCCATCTCGTAAGTGAAACGCAGCACGGAACTCTGCTCAAATGCCTCTTTCAGCTCCTGCAGATGTCTGACATCAGGTACCTGTGTAAAAATGTCGTCAACATACCTGCAGTATATGGCCGGTTTCAAGTTCATGTCGACTAAGACTTTTTGCTCGATGGTACCCATGTAGAAGTTTGCAAACAGGACACCTAGGGGAGAACCCATGGCGACCCCATCTACTTGCTTATACATGTGCCCATCCGGGCTCAAGAAGGGTGCCTCTTTAGTACAAGATATATATATATATATATATATATATATATATATATATATATATATATATATATATATATATATATATATATATATATATATATATATATATATATATATATATATATATATTACCTAAATGAACTTAATAGGGAATAATGTTCTCTTTCAGTCAGGTAATGAATGCCTGGCGACGTCACTCATGATTCTCGGGTGGATACGAGGACAGATGAAATACGTCCATCAAGCTGTGTGTACCCAGCTTCCATCTCCCGTGTTTCATCCCGCTCCCTCCAGCATCATCTCCTCCTCAAGAATTACTTCTCGTGTCTCGGTTTATGGAAATTCGAAGTGCTATATCAAACAGCTCCTCTGTATCCTGTTGCCAGTTTCTCGTGGGGATCCTTTATGTTTCTTTTTGACCTAGATTTATGTTAAAACGTGCATCTACGTTGCTTTATTTATCAACTATTATGTTAATAATAGAGAGGACTAGGTGCGGTGATCGTAGAAATATATAAATGAACCATGGATGAGTGTAGAAACTGAAAGAGAGTAAAGGCGAGTTGGCAAAAATTAAGAAATGTTGAGAGAGGAATAGTGGTAAGTGGGAAGAATATATTAAAGAAGGCAGGAGTAAGGAAGACTTATACCACAAGCCAAGACACTGTGTTAATTACCCTCTCGCCAGCTGGTCCCTTGCTGGGGAGCGGAACTATCCATGAGCATCAAATAATTAATGACTAATAGGAAGAGATAGAGAATGATGAGTATGAAAAGAGAGAGAGAGAGAGAGAGAGAGAGAGAGAGAGAGAGAGAGAGAGAGAGAGAGAGAGAGAGAGAGAGAGAGAGAGAGAGAGAGAGAGAGAGAGAGAGAGAGAAAGGGAGGAAGGGGAGGAGAACAGGGGGTCAATCAGAAGATCAGAAGATGAACTCTTCCTCATGAAGGATTCGAACTCTATGCAAGTGTGTCGTTCACTTGAGGCTCACGTTTTCCTCAACTGGGACTGATTTGATGAAAACGATCGGTGATGTCTTGCTAAGGCGAGTGCTGTCGGATGTTGGGTAAAATGTTCACGGCCTCCAACATTTTTGTACAGTCAGTCATGGTCAAGTGGTTACCGTACTAGATATGCTAGAGTCTTTGATGAACCAGACTATCTAAGGTTCGAATCCTTCAAAAGGAAGATTTCTTTGGATATACATCCATAAGTATATATATATATAAAGTATATATATATATATATATATATATATATATATATATATGTGTGTGTGTGTGTGTGTGTGTGTGTGTGTGTGTGTTTTACCTAGTAGCCAGAACGTCGTACTCTATAAGCCATGTTCTATAAGCTATATTCCATGTTCTATATATGTTCTATAAGCCATTATAGTGACCTTAAAAATAATCAAGTTGTTGCCGTTCCTGGCGCCATTCACGGAACAAAATTTGTTATGTTCATTAGAGATAAATGCAAATTTCACTTGACGTTGAACCAGCAAGCGTGGATAACATTTTTATTATTTACGTAAAAGCTTGGATTTATATTTTAATGAAAAGGGGCAGCAATTCAGCTGTGCTACACAAGCTAGGAGTCGAATTGAAAATAGGCTTAAATTTGAGGTTTGTAGGAAGTAAAAAAGTCAATTCATCTCTACCCCATAAAGTATTTGGCAAATTGGTTTGACCAGGGCTGTTGCGATCAATATTAGAGACGATACGAGACGATTAGAGACGATACTAGCGATAAGGAGATGTCTCGAATCACTGTAGTATGAAGAGGTGAGACACGCATACGAGAATAAGAAGAATGAGGGAGAGAATTATCACTGTAAACTATGTTTTGATTAACATGTAGACTCCTGGTTCTTGCTTGAGAAGCAGCACGAGGATTGTGGGTGATAAACAATTTCTAGACCTCTTTAACTTTGTCTTTCATAACGAATTAAAGAGATTTTACAAAATACATTAACATAAATGGTTTAATGCCAGCAAATGTTTTTCCTACCTTGAATTGTATTTCCACCAAAAATATTGTTTGAGATCTTCTATTCTGCTCTAAACGGCTTAAATTAATATAAATATTTCACTATATTTTACTTCTACGATATATTTTCTTTCTTCCCTTCCTGTTCATCAAAAAAAAAACATGACATTCATTACTCCTTTCTCTTCATTTCTTGTTTCCATTTTCTCATCTGCTCTTTATTCTGTTCTATTATTCACTTAACATTTATTTTCTCTTGCCCTAATCCATGAAGGGATTTCATTATCTCCAATTCTCAGAACTTAGGTTAATGCATCCTTTCCAAACTACTGATAATTTTCGCCCAAACTTTTTACTTCTATCCCAATTAATGTTTATTCATCATATTCCTCACTCTGTTTCTTATACTATCTGGATGATTTATTCATTCATCTTCTTTAATGTTATTCACTCATTTATCGTTTTTCCATTGTATTTCTTCTGCTTGGACTGGACAGTAGAGCGACGGTCTCGCTTCAAGTAAGTTGGTGTTCAATACCAGATCGTTCAAGTCCAGTGGTTGGGCACCATTCCTTTTCCCCGTCCCATCCTAAATCCTTATCCTGAATCCTTCCCAGTGATATATAGTCGTAATAGCTTGGTACTTCCACCTGGTAGTTCCCTTCCCCTAGTTTTAGAATGTTATTATTTTTCTAATTTACTTTCCCCCATTTCCTGAAAAATTTATTTCGTCTCAATTTCTTGCATTCTCTACTCCACTTTATCATTACCTTTCCTTTCTGAACCTTTTTTTCCCTCTTCCTTTCACCAGAATTTTATCTACTTTACCTATAAATATTTTATACTCTTTTTCTTCGTACGTCATCATCGTCTCTTTCTCATCTCCAGAAGCAGTTCTCCCTCATTTCATCCACCTATCTGAAGGCTTCAACAGTTCAACTTTCCATCCGCCACCAACAGCCCAACAATCCCTCCATAAAATCACGATTGTCAACAATTCCGAAACTTCAATTTTCTTGTCTTTCTTCCTGGGGCTCCAACCACCCCAATCAGCACACCAACCCTTTTGCCAATCCTTCCAATCCCCCCACACCCATCTTCACCAATCCAACCCCCTCTCCTCCACCCATCTTTGCCAAACAAGCCCTTTTCTCCGGAGCCGTCTTCTTCATCTTGGCCAAACTGGAAGGCACATTCTAGGCTACAATTACCATTCACCACTTCACCTCCGACCGACAAAAGGCGAGGAGGCCGAGCCGTCAGATGCAGCCAGCAGCTTCCGCTTGTAACTTGACTCCTTCAATACTGCTTCCGTGGAAAATCGAGTGTGTTGTGGAGAGACCCTTGGGAGTTTACCGGGGAGAAGGGCTGGCAGAGATAACGTGGAGAGAGGGAGGGAGAGAGAGAGGGAGAGAGAGAGAGAGAGAGAGAGAGAGAGAGAGAGAGAGAGAGAGAGAGAGAGAGAGAGAGAGAGAGAGAGAGAGAGAGAGAGAGAGAGAGAGAGAGAGAGAGAGGGTTCGACCATGTAAGCAGAAATCTTTCTCTTCCTCTTCAGCATTCCCTCTTGCACCTATTCGATCATTGAACATCCTTAACATCGAAACTCGTCTATTACTGCTACATTACCTAATGTTACCTAGTAATCAACCAAATAGCAATCGACTGGAAAAACTAGCAGTCAAGAAAATTAGGAGGCACTAGAGATTTGTGTCACCTAGAATGCAAAACTTGAGATCAATATGGAGAGAGGACGTAGTTCCAGTTCATGATTGGAAGAAGAGCAGGTTTGATGCCTTCCCGCTATTAACCATTTTCAACACGCAGGAATGTTTGATTTTTTAAACAACTTGTGTGTGTGTGTGTGTGTGTGTGTGTGTGTGTGTGTGTGTGTGTGTGTGTGTGTGTGTGTGTGTGTGTGTGTGACAGATAGTCTTAGAAAATATTGTTCAGCAAATGGTCAAACTCGGGAAACACAAATCCTCCGGGATGTTATTTTTTCTGATCAGAAATTTGGGATTGCATCTTAATGAAACTAAGTTCCAAATTCCCTAAGTTGTTGTCAGCATTCTTAAAGACTTGTGTTTGATTTTGTTTGTGAAACATCAGCGACTTACTGAACCTCATCAGTCAAGTCCTTACTGGGATTGCTCATTGACGCAGCTCATAGACCTCTGCTCATAGAGATAGATCATGGACCTCTGCTCATAGAGATAGATCATGGACCTCTGCTCATAGAGATAGATCATGGACCTCTGCTCATAGAGATAGATCATGGACCTCTGCTCATAGAGATAGCTCATGGACCTCTGCTCATAGAGATAGATCATGGACCTCTGCTAATAGAGATAGATCATGGACCTCTGCTCATAGAGATAGCTCATGGACCTCTGCTCATAGAGATAGATCATGGACCTCTGCTAATAGAGATAGATCATGGACCTCTGCTCATAGAGATAGATCATGGACCTCTGCTCATAGAGATAGCTCATGGACCTCTGCTCATAGAAATAGCTCATGGACCTCTGCTCATAGAGATAGATCATGGACCTCTGCTCATAGAGATAGATCATGGACCTCTGCTCATAGAGATAGATCATGGACCTCTGCTCATAGAGATAGATCATGGACCTCTGCTCATAGAAATAGATCATGGACCTCTGCTAATAGAGATAGATCATGGACCTCTGCTCATAGAGATAGCTCATGGACCTCTGCTCATAGAGATAGATCATGGACCTCTGCTCATAGAGATAGATCATGGACCTCTGCTCATGGAGATAGATCATGGACCTCTGCTCATAGAGGTAGATCATGGACCTCTGCTCATATGGGTAGATCATGGACCTCTGCTCATAGAGATAGATCATGGACCTCTGTTCATGAAGATTGATCATTGACCTCTGCTCATGGAGATAGATCATGGACCTTTGCTCAAATGGGTAGATCATGGACCTCTGCTAATAGAGATAGATCATGGACCTTTGCTCATGGAGATAGATCATGGTCCTCTGCTCATAGAGATAGATCATGGACTTCTGCTCATAGAAATTATTAACTTTTCTACTAATAGAACCCCGATGTTCATAGTGATGATAATGATAACATGTGGGTGGTAGTGAGAAGGAGGAGGAGGAGGTGGATGATGAGGAAGATGAAGATGTCAAAGAAAATCATCCACTGCCTCTCTTACCAAGCACTTTCCTCCCTTTCATCCACACCTACCTCAATCCTCACCCACTCCCTGCCTCACCTACCTCGCACTGCACCCAGTTCCATGCCTCATCTACCTCTACCTCATCTATACCTCATCTACCTCTACCTCAAATACACCTTTCCATCATAAACTAGAGGCCGCTCAAGAGCTTCCAAAGCGGCGAACGATGGGGGGCAAGAACCGCGGAAGGGCGGCGCGCCAGAGCAGGTTGGGCTCTACGTCTCGCCGATCAATTCCCTGCAGCCATTTGTTGCGCCTCGCGTGGGGGGGGGGGGGGGGGAGCGAGGGGGGGGGGGGCGTAGGGGGGTGTCGACCAGGTGCTTCCAAAGAGATTAATGGTTGCCTGAAAAAAAATAGTAGGAAGTGGAGAGTGGTCGGCGTGGGAGGATTCGCTGGAAGGTTCTATAGTGAGTATTGTGTGTTGCTTTGGGGTTTTGTGTTTGTGTATGATTGTGTGTTTTTGTGTTTGTATAAAGTGTGTGTGTGTGTGTGTGTGTGTGTGTGTGTTTGTCCTAATAATTTTTTTAGAATTTCCAACTAGATTTGGCTTTTGGTTAGGTTAGGTTAGGTTAGGTTAGGTTAGGTTATTTGCTTTCCTTAGTCTCCCTGTCTGATATATATATACTCTACCCATCTGCTTCTCCCTTCTCCTTCCTATCCCCCCCCCCCCCTCTCTCTCTCTCTCTCTTTCTCTCTCTCTCTCTCTCTCTCTCTCTCTCTCTCTCTCTCTCTCTCTCTCTCTCTCTCTCTCTCTCTCTCTCTCTCTCTCTCTCTCTCTCTCTCTCTCTCTCTCTCTCTCTCTCTCTACGTTTACTCCCTATAATGCTAAGGCATCCATAGCAATACTTCATGGGTAATGATCCTGTCGTTATTCAATGTAATCCTCCTCAGAGCTACTGTTAAACATGCTGCTCTCCTCGTTTATTTTAAACGGCTGAGTTGTTTAGTTCTAGTAGAGTTTTGGAACCAGTGGGTTTCTGAATTGCTGCTCGGAAACCAGCAACTGAGAAAAGTTGACTCCCGGAAAATATACACACTCATCCAGCCTCGAATAGACATCTAATCAGAAACAAGCCAACCTATCAGAACAGTTGATAATGCTCAGCATATCACCTCTTCTCTCCTGCCAGTGATTAGTAACATCACCTGCATGAGAGAAGAAGTGATTTACACACAGAAATCACAATAGCATGATGCATCAAATGAACAAATCTACAAGGGCCGTGACGAAGGTTCGAACCTACGTCCGAGAGCATCCCGAGAAGGAAGGAACTATCAGGGAGAAAGCGCCAAGCCATTAAGACTATATAGCACTTGAAAGGGGGTCAGGATAAGGATTTGGGATGGGACGAGGGAAAAGGAATAGTGCCCAACCACTTGGGAGCTCGGGGATTGAACGAGGCGCTTCATCGGGGTTGTGACTACGATCTGGTCGAGACACGAGACCAAGGGAAATTCACATTATTAAATAATGAAACTTTAGCCGCAGAGATAGTCAAGAGAAAATAAATTTTCTAGAACTACACTAATGAGTGGTGTCGGAGTTGGTTGTACTCAAATTGTGTGGAGTAATTTGGGGTGATGTTGGGACATTTGTTTTGGCTTCCACTAACGTAATTTGATTACGTTAGTGATGTAACATTTTATACATTCTTTGTCTGGAGAACATTTTTACTACTGTCCAGGTGCAATGAAATGTTATCTAGGAAACTAAGATTTACTAAGAGTATTTCAGTGATATATTGTTTGAGTATTTTAATAATGTTTTGATTACACTTTTTCATGGGGAAAGAATGAACCTATTAATGGGGAATCCTATTACAGTTAGACCTGAGACTGACAAGTCATGTTTGATACTAAATAGAAGAGCTTTAGAACGTATTTTATTATGAGGAGAAAGCACTAAACCCATACGACTTCATGCCCTTTGATTGAGTAGGAGGACAAGAGTTGAAACCCGACTGAAAAAAGGAACCAGTTATTAACAACTTGGACCATCTGAGAGCAAACGTCCTTCCACGAGAAACAAAATCGTCGCGGGGCCGACTAGTCGAAGTGGTCGGGTTAGGGGGAGGGAGGAAGGGAATTTGAAACAAGAAGACAATGTTAAAATTGCCGCAGGACTAGAGGGCCTCTCAGTTGGCCTCTGCTTAAAGAGAGTGCAGATTCACTGTGCAGATTCGGTGAGGTTTGAAGCAAGCAATATTCCTCTCATGAGTACACGAGTGACCCTCATGTGTGCATGATAGTTGGTCCTCATCGTTCCATGCGTTCTGAAACCTCCCCAGCCCACACATACGGATCTGTTGCTATTGTGAGGTCAGCTTAATTCTTTGATACGTTTACATGGCACTGAACCTCATTCTTTCTTCGTCAACCGACTTTAACGTACAAGATGAATCACGGTGAGTGCAATATAATAGAAACAGCGTGCGTTATTCTTCATTAGCATGGGCCATTAGTTAGCTGGGTGATGCAAATTGAAATGCAAGTTGCAACGGTATATTACAGTAACAGACCATTATCATCAATAAACACCCCTCTCAACTTTTAGTCATTCCCAAGCTTGGTTTGTCTGTCTGTCTGTCTGTCTGTCTGTATGTCTGTCTGTCTGTCTGTCTGTCTGTCTGTCTGTCTGTATGTCTGTCTGTCTGTCTGTCTGTCTGTCTGTCTGTCTATCTGTCTGTCTATCTGTCTGTCTGTCTCTCTCTCTCTCTCTCTCTCTCTCTCTCTCTCTCTCTCTCTCTCTCTCTCTCTCTCTCTCTCTCTCTCTCTCTCTCTCTCTCTCTCTCTCTCTCTCTCTCTCTCTCTCTCTCTCTCTCTCTCTCTCTCCCTCCCTTCCTCCCTCTCTCTCTCTCGGGTCTATCTTTTTATCAGAGGGTTCATTTCGCGTTCTCACACCCTTTCCTCGTAGCTTGGTCTTCAAAATTCTGTGAGGAATCTAATAGTCTAGACTTAGCCTAATTTTGCGCCTTCTAGGAGGGTATTCCGCTCCCTGGTAGTACATTTAGTACTGGTCCAATAGCACTCGTGTACAACGTTAGGAATATTTTCCGTTTCATGTTCTGAAATGCGACTTGAATTTTCGCCAGCGTTGCGTATGCCGTTATTATTATTATGGTTATTATTTTAACTCATGCTGAAGGTGGTTGGCTTGGGAGGTTTTATCTACGACCAAATGTTTTATCATTTACGATTTAATTATCAGTCATTCCTCCCCCAGTCCGAAATATAATCATCTTCTGTTTGTCTTGATTAAAGTCGAGTTAGATATATATTCGATTAGAATGCAATAAACTTCTGAGAATGATTTGGAATAACTATGAACTGCCTGGAATGGTTCGAATAGACTTTTGTAGATTTACTTTGTCCTAAGATTTTCTTGCTTCCAGTTCCTTTCACCCTCTCTTTCGTGGTTTTCCTTCCATAGTTGAATTATTTCACCATGTTATGAACCTTATCTACTATTTTTGTATAGAGTTTATGTAATAAATTGTCTAGGAGAAATATTATATAAAAAAATGGGTGTAAATATCTGTTTAACAGAAGCAGTTTGTCTGTTGGCTGACCGCAAGTTGGCGATATCCCTCCCCCCAAGAAAATAGCTCCTTCACGTAATTGGGGATTACGGATAACCAGTAGAATATATATACACAATTTGTAATTGAAAAAAGTTTTTTTTCGGAATTTTTATACGTAGAACGACGTTAAATGGGAACATTCAGGTATTATTCATTGATGATTGGAAAGCTGGTATTTAGAGAAGAACGTGAGAGAGAGCGTCGTCAGTCATAAGACCAGGAAACTGGAGGAAGGGGAGGAAGAGAAGTTGAAGAAACAGGAGGAGGAAGTTGTATTGGATGGAGGCTCACGGTTCTAGCGTGGCTCATTCTCCAGACAGCCAGATTAGCCACAATTAACATTCATTTAACTTGTAGGATAAAATAGTGCAATTTGAGTGACCGCAGAATACTTATATCGATTCCAGATTTCAAAATATATGTTTTGTTTATTTTGATGAAGATCTTGCCTGATCTGACAACCATTTACCTTATAAGTTGCCAGACAAAAGTATCAATGTTGATCTTTATATATATATATATATATATATGCAAAGAATATTGTGAATATTCTGCCTATTTTAATATTTCTGAATCTTGTATATTAATCCAGGTACAAAAAGGATATGTGGGAACTCCACTGAGTGATTAGTGTGGTCTATATAGGTTTTTCATTCTTCGTAAAAGTATATTTTTACTGTTATACTGCCTACGTGTGTTGTTGTGCTCCATTGGCACTTCCCCCAGATTTTTATCGATAGGATACTATTAGTTGTTAATCCCTAGGTGGACACACTTGCGATGCTACTAACATGGCAATAGTTGTAGCGTAGGTAATAGATAGAAGAAAACTTAAGGCACTTTATTGTGCATACAAGAAGACTTAAGGCACTTTATTGTGCATACAAGAAGACTTAAGGCTCTTTATTGTGCATACAAGAAGATTTAAGGCACTTTATTGTGCATACAAGAAGACTTAAGGCACTTTATTGTGCATTCAAGAAGACTTAAGGCACTTTATTGTGCATACAAGAAGACTTAAGGCACTTTATTGTGCATACAAGAAGACTTAAGGCACTTTATTGTGCATACAAGAAGACTTAAGGCACTTTATTGTGCATACAAGAAGACTTAAGGCACTTTATTGTGCATACAAGAAGACTTAAGGCACTTTATTGTGCATACAAGAAGACTTAAGGCACTTTATTGTGCATACAAGAAGACTTAAGGCACTTTATTGTGCATACAAGAAGACTTAAGGCATTTTATTGTGCATACAAGAAGACTTAAGGCACTTTATTGTGCATACAAGAAGACTTAAGGCACTTTATTGTGCATACAAGAAGACTTAAGGCACTTTATTGTGCATACAAGAAGACTTAAGGCACTTTATTGTGCATACAAGAAGACTTAAGGCACTTTATTGTGCATACAAGAAGACTTAAGGCACTTTATTGTGCATACAAGAAGACTTAAGGCACTTTATTGTGCATACAAGAAGACTTAAGGCACTTTATTGTGCATACAAGAAGACTTAAGGCACTTTATTGTGCATACAAGAAGACTTAAGGCACTTTCCACCCATCACTCATACTCCCTCTACCCTACCCATCACGCTCGTCTCTCTCTCTCCTACGCCCCTCTCTCCAACTCATCACCAACACCTTCTCTCCCCCACTCATCACCAACACCTCCTTTCCCTACTCCTCCTCCCGTCTCCCCCTCTCTCAGCTCTCACTCTGTGTTTGTCGTAGGTATCAAGAAGCGAGCCACTGTTCCCAATAATCACTGGGTCAAGCACTACACCAGACTGCAGCACCTCCCCCTTCCCTATTGTGTCCAGGTCAACACCCTACTGTAGGCCTACATAAGCTCCGGACAAACAATGCTGCCAATTTCTATTCCATGCACACCAGTTTGTTCTTGCCTGACTCTGGCTGCTAAGAAATAATCTTTTATCATGAATGGTTGCTGTTAAAAGCATTCATTTTCAGGTGTTGGTATTATTTTTTGGTTTATATGTAGTGTAAAAAATTCGGATTTACGATCATGTACTATTTTATTGTGGGGTTTAAAATTACAATATAAATTAATTAATCATTTCACCAATGTGATAAATAATTCTAGCAACGTAAGCTTTTCATGAATTAATGATATATGAATGGTCCCAAACTGGTGACTTAGGTTACTTAAAACTAGTTACTAGTTACTTAAAGCTAACTCTTACTAAAAACTCTTACTCTATATATATATATATATATATATATATATATATATATATATATATATATATATATATATATATATATATATATATATATATATATATATATATATATATATATATACCACGTTGGAGCTTCATGATAGTCGCCTCCTTGCTCCTCACCGGGCTAATGTTTTTAACTCCACTACATTCTCAAAAAGCAGGACAATTCCTAAGGCTAGTATGGTACTTATATGTCCTAAATTTGGTCTCTGATGCTAAATGTCATACCTAGGACTGCTTTCTTTTGACCCTGGACAGGAAGGGCTAGGTTTATTGCTGGTCAATTACATTTTTTTTCCATTAATAACACAATAGTTTCTTGGGACAACTGTCCAAATTGTATACATTGCAACAATGGTAGATCTAAACATTCTCTTTTCTGGAGCATGGGTTTGAAGGACTATTATGAGATTTTTTTTTTTTTTGAGATATATACAAGAGTTGTTACATTCTTGTACAGCCTCTAGTACGCGTAGCGTTTCAGGCAAGTCCCCGGAATACGATCCCCGCCGCGAAGAATCTTTTTTATAACCAAGTACACATTTTACTGTTGAGCTAAACAGAGGCTACAGTTAAGGATTTGCGCCCAGTAAATCATCCCCGGCCAGGATACGAACCCAGGACAAAACGCCTGCGGAACGCCAGGCGAGTGTCTTACCACTACACCACGGAGACTGGTTAATCTTTACATGTTATCGTCTACCCTCATCCCTATAATGCTCTGATACGTTTCGAAAGGAAAGATTCGCGGTGTTGTGTAACTCGATTCTGGTCTCCAATACCATTTTCTTTGCGTGGGTTGCTCTTGTCCCTGTTAATTTTGATGGGATTGAAGTTCCCGATGATAATTATTCTTGTTTATCTCATTCTGTTGTTGTTGTAAGGCTTATGCTGGAGTTGTTTTTCACTTCATGTCCTTACGTGTTGTCGTTTGATATAATGTTATATATATCATTGATTGTGCTGCTTTTGATCCTTTAATTTAAATGATGAGTTTGGTCTGTTTATTCCTTGTTGGAAAACTATGTTTCCTCAAACATGCAATGAAACATTATTACGACCGCTGTATTACCTTGCTCATCTTTTTAGGTATTATGCAGAATACAAAATTTGCATAATAATATTTTCTTAATTTGATAGTGGTTTAATATCAGGTTTAGTCTTCCTTGAGCTCTCTGATAAGGATATTGCATACATTTATTTATGTTGCTTTGAAGATCAAAGTTATAAAATAAGGGTTAGGAAATAAAATAGGGGTTAGGAGATTTGGATGTTATTGTATTAAATTTAGCTACTCAGAACGAAATGTCCATGTAGGGGGGGCTATAGTGGTGGTGATTTGGAGGGAAGAAGATAATGTAGAATGGGGGGGGGAGGAGTAAACAGGGGCTAATAGGTAAGTCATTGATTGATGATGGCCTTCCAAGAGGTAGCACGGGCATGAATAGCCCATAATAATAGGAAGGGTACAGCGATTGTACATTAATGGTAGGAAATGAGGTGAGGTGTCAAAGTGAAGCCGGGTGAGAGGAGGTAGGAACTTTAGGGTTCTATTGAAGGGTTTGTGCAGTAATGTGGAGATGTGGGTTAACCGACTAATGAAGTGATATAGAGGGGAGTTAAATTGTGTAAAGGGTGGAGAAGTTTCAGTGAATGGAAGGAAAGTGAAGCAGCGTTGCAAGAGAGATAATTGGTGGAGAGCGAGACGGGTCTGACCAGAGCCTACTGTTTCTTGTTGTTTACTGTGTAGTGGTGTGGAAAGGGTGGAAGAACAGGAGAAAGAGGGGGGCGTGTTAGTGTGTCATTGAGTGAAGGTCGTGGGTCCCGTTTTCGAGCTCAATTGGGGAAGGAGGAGGATACAGGAAGGTGATTTGGATGGTATTGGTGCAAGGTGAGGGGAGGTTTGGCCACACTGAGAGAAGGGGATAGAATGAAAGGGGGAAATATTGTCTTCTCAAACAATTGTGTTTGCAAAGTCGCCCAACAGTTTTCCTCTTAGCCACCTAATTCAAGAGCTTCTCTGTCATCTACTTTGGGCCATAAACGGCATAGCAAGACGCTATGCCGTTACCAGGCGTGTGAATATGTTACATCCTTCAGTAACATATTCACGCGCCTGGTAAAATAACGGATAATTTGCGTTTAATATTCTTACTTTCCAATAAAAGTTCATCGCAAAGTTTCTCAATACATCAGAGCGTGTCCGTCATCGATCATTTTTCTTCAAAGATGGACTGCTAGAGGTTTCGCAAAGCCCATTATGCTCTGATGCCCTAATCTCATATACAGTTTATATATAAATATATATATATATATATATATATATATATATATATATATATATATATATATATATATATATATATATATATATATATATAAACTTTGGGCATTAGGAGCTTCGAACCAATAATCTCCGGCCTGGGAGGTAGTGGCACCATCAACTGCACCTATCAACTAGCACTTAAATACACTTAAAGGGAAGCCTCCCTGGGCAAAAAACTGCTACTCAATGGAACTTGCTAATCCCGGGCAAGTACGGGGAGAATCAGATGATCCTGACCCTAAGTGATATAAACTGTACACCACAACACCGTGGATGTAGAACTGCATTCATCTTGGGCAATAGGAATCAGTGGTAAAATCCTGGAATTTACCACTGACTATTAAAGCAGAAAGACTGTCAGCTCTCTCAAGAAAAAAGACTCCTGACAAGAAATAAAACCCCTTGAGAGACACCAATGTCGTCTATGCCTTCACATGCCAACTTGGGACTGTCACCCCCAACACACTCAATACACAGACATGACAACAACATCCCTTTCCAGGCCCCAAACAATACACACAAAATAAAGACCCTACCAAGGAACATCAAGACTCCATACATAACCACAGATATCCTGACAAACAACACCAAAAATGTTCGACAGTTCAGCAAAAACCGATGACTAGACATCGGCGAGGTCCAGTCTTCTGTTGGATTTCGCCGATGTCATTTGGTATGATGTATGTCGATTGGCGAGGTCGATCGACATGCATCAAACCAACCAAGCTATCTATCAACACCCAACTTGCACCTAATTACTATTGGCCAACTTTGAGAACACGACGAAACATACTACCTCAGCCAACATGCAAACAGGTGATTGGCAGGATGCAATGGACGTATTTTGAGCAGAAGTGAGGTGTTTCAATGTCACTTCACCGTCACCTCACCCTCGGGAATGTAACCGACAGCCAAAAATCTATGTAATCATTTTCAATGTAGCGCCTTTCAGTGCGTCAAAAAGAGTTCGCGAAACGCATATTTTAGCATCAGGCTAGGAGTTAATTTTTGCAACTTCCTCCTCAAGTAAAGGAAACTGAGAGAAGATTCGTTCCATAATCATTGATCGCACCGTTTCGGTCACATTCAATAACATATGCTTGCAGGAAAAACTCCATAAATAATATACTCATACACTAAATAAGGTACTCGCCTGTTGTCCTACTCTATTGGGGCAATCTCTGGCCCCCTTCCTCTTCTCTCTCTCCTTCTCTACCCAATCCCTCTCCTCTCTTTCCCTCCCCCCAGAAGTGTTGGCATCACCTTCCATCCTAGTTAACACGGAATATGACGAGTGAATCTTTGTAAGGATGGATATATTTTCTTTAATAAATCCTACGCTGTGGTCGTAGAATTTCCAGAAAACGTTCTTTGCACTGGACCTCTACGGAAAACAGATCTCCAATTTCATTATTCTTAAAAGCCACAGACAGTGGTCCATTGAGGCCGATATATCCAATGAGGGAGGAAATCACGATCACGACGAGCCTATGAGAGTCATATACCAACTATGTGTCCTCTTGAAAAGTACTTAGATGACGTTGGCCCAAGTGTCCAGCCTGTAACTTGGATGGATAATTAGATAATCGGTCATATATTATTTTTTACATATTTTGCCGTAAACTGTCAAATACCACTATGGTAATAGTTGGACAACTTGCGTCATATATAGAATGTGATGGACGAGCGCTCGGTAATGTCTATCCACTCCAGTGATGGGACGAGCGGTTTGGAGCATTAGGACACTTCCTCTCTCCCCCCCCCCCCCCCCACCAGTCTAGCCGTCTCGTTATGCTCCGTCCCTCTTGTCTACCCGTCGAGGCATGCTCTGACCCTTCTGTCCACCTGTCAAATCATGCTCCCGCCTTTATCTCTGTTCTTAGCGTCACACTCCAGCTGTCCTGTCTTCGCGTCCAGTCTTGCTCGGACCGTCAAGCCTGTCCGTCACTTCTGTCTGTTATTCACTTCTGTCATTTCGATGTACATATGTTTATGAGAGAATATAATTACGGTTTACATAGCGTGTGAATGTGTACTTAATGTGTGTGTGTCTGGAATAGCGAACGAGGCTTCGACCCAGGAACACTAAAATGGAAGGTAAGCACGCTACCTCGAGGCCAATTCCAGCTTACTTAAGTTACATTTGCTGATTCAAGTTGAACAAGGTGACCTGAGAGACACTACCTGACTCAAGTTAGACCCGTAGACGCAGTTCACACAGCTGACTCATGTTATTCTGGCTGAGTCATGTTAAACCAGCGGAAATAAAACACGATTTGATTAAAGTTATGCAACCTGTCTTAAACTTACCAATGCAACACGCAGTTCTTGTTGCACAGTGATATATATATATATATATATATATATATATATATATATATATATATATATATATATATATATATATATATATATATATATATATATATATATATATATATATATGACAGTCAGACCACGGAGGAAGAATTGAAACAGGAATTTCCTCAAGTACTTTCGTATTTTAAATACATCTTCAAAAGGAATGAAGGAATGACATATAATTGGAATTGATTAGTTTTAACTGCACGATTGCATCCGTGTAGTAAATTCCAAATATTTTCCTGCATTGTCCAGGACAACGACTTCTTTACAACATTGATCGTTCTCGTCATATTTTTAACGAAAAATAACAGAACTCCCTACCGACGTCTGCAAGCTATTTGCATTCCTGTGTAGAATATTCCTGTTGATAATATATGTATAACAACGGTTTCATTATATTAAAGGCACGGAAACAGTTACATTGTTGCCTAACTGACCAACAGAGAAAAGGCTGGGAGTTCATTGTCTCCATGTACTCTGAGGACAATGAAGCCTCGAATACGCACTAAAGTAAAAGGGGAATGTCATGCTGTTACAATTTCAAGTTACCATTTGGCTGACTCTAGCGTTGATGAGTTTAAAGTTTGGCCTGCTGGAGGGTTTGCTTGCTGAGTTGGAGTGGTATGGGGTGCTGAGTAGTACTTGTTAACTCTTTTGAAGTGGTATGGTGCGTTGAAGTGGGGTGGTTTGCTGAAGGGAGACTGGGTGTGCAGGAGGCATGGATATCTGTGTTCAAAATGGACGTCGGTTCTCTCAACTGCATTGAGAGAACGAGTATTTTCATGTTTCACACGTGAGGCTAATTGATTTGCGATGATGTCTTTAACACTAGCAGAGTGTTTTTATATGTCTTTATGATGATGTCTTTAACAGATGTCTTTAACACTAGCAGCACTAGCAGATGTCTTTAACACTAGCAGTCCAATAATTTCCATAAACCACTTTCCAGGATAAAATATTCTAACATGCATTTTAGCGTCTTCTTACAGCTCTTTCTTCATGCAGCTTTGGTAACAATAATTACCTTGAAAGCTTGAGAATTTTAGACTAACAAATTAGGTGTTGTCATTCCTTGCACCCTTCCCCCCACCCATATATTTGGCCTTACTTACAAATCCTTACCATCACAACCTACATGATCAACTAATCCCTAGCAATGAGGGGTGTCTTGCCTTGTCACTGACAAAAACTAGTTTACATGCACACGTATTTAGCGCCAAATTTATTTGTTGTAGAGACTTTACAGCCTGTAACCAGTATTTCTGTTCCCCCTAGACAATGGATACAAATTCCAGGATCAGATACTCCATTTGAGCTCCTCGCTTTAGTGGTGTGGCTAGAGAAGACTGAACCCCCGATGGTGCTACAGAACGCGTGGAATGTGGTGTACGGGTCAAAAATATAGCGAAAGGTATTGAATTATAACAGTAAGATGCATTGTTAGGGGGCTATTTGGTGTTAGTGTAGGATTCAATGGGACTTGTACACGGGAGGACCAGTCAAACGTTATTGATATGACCAATCTAGAGAGAGTGGGGATGGGAGGGGGGGAAGAGAGCAGAGGGAAGGGATTGGAGGAATGGATGGAAAGGGAGGACAGGTGAGGCATATTGAGATTTTTTTAGAAACCCTTTTTTGGTCCACTCCAAAAATATTGGATGGAAAACTTCCGATTTATACCGAATTTATGTAGAACACATGAAATTACGAAAAAGGTTACATATACTATTTGTAAACAGAGAATGGAGATATATCTGTTGTATAGTTCCTTAATAATTACCTTCATGATTGAACTCGTATGGTGGTGCTTAACAAGAAAAAAAAGTTAACAGTCAGTCAGTTGTTTTACCGAGAGGGAATGCTCCTCCTCGCTACTAGAATATCTGCTTCATCAGCCAAAAACATATTTCATAATCTACGACAATTCCAACGAACATGACAGAGTTAAAAACGTTTAATAATACAAAACAAAATGCCTAAGGCTGGTGAGATTCATATGGAAAATACCTTGATACTAGACGATAAAGGAATATCTAAGTTTTGAAATATTTCAGCGTTGATAACGAGTTGTACCAAACGAGAAAGCTGCTAGCTTGTATATCCTTAACATCAGCGGCAGGAAAGCCCTACAAATTTTTAAGCCTTCAATCGACATGGGAAATAAATTGCACAAGACGCGAACAGTTCTAACTTAGTGGGAATATGAAAATTTAAATAATACATACGAAATAACATTCGGTATTTCACTATGTATAAGGATCAACCGGCTTGACTTGGGTACTTGCAAAACCCAGTCACCTTGATTTGAATACTAGCAAAACCAAACGAGCTTAGTTTGGGTACTTGCAAAACTCGCTGAAGCAATTCATCGAGAACATATAATACAGCATTTTGAAATGTATTATAATTAAAGTATCGTGCACGGATTTCGGAAGCATGGGTAATTAATAATTTTTAGTAATTTTATGATATTTTCAACATGTAAGACGAAACTAATGCACTTGACATAATGAATGTGAAATTTAAAAAAACTTTTTTACAAAGTTCCCAATAGAAGATTTCTTTCAAAATCGGAAGTGCACGGAATGCACAGAGTAATTAGACGGAAGAAAAAACTATTCCAAGTTTGATCAATCATTTGTGTCCCATTAGGAGATATGTACAAGGATGTGTATACAAAATAATAGCCTTGGGTAGCAAGGGTTTGAATATCGTTAACTGTTTAATGCAAAGCCACAGTGATGAGAAAAGATGTACAGGTTTCGTAAATGGACACTTAAATGCTTAATGACTCCTAGCCCTGGTAATCCGGTTGTAAAGGAGGGTCATTTTAATGCAAACAAGCCACAACAGCTTGGCGTAACAAGGCGAGTGACCAGGAGAGTAATCCCAGATATTTTTAGTATTTTTTGAAAGTGTCTTTACAAATGGGTTATGCTATTCGATGCGTATACGCAAATACGCACGGAGAGGAAGGGGGATGGGAGAGGTGTGTGTGTGTGTGTGTGTGTGTGTGTGTGTGTGTGTACTCACCTAGTTGTACTCACCTAGTTGTGTTTGCGGGGGTTGAGCTCTGGCTCTTTGGTCCCGCCTCTCAACCGTCAATCAACAGGTGTACAGATTCCTGAGCCTATCGGGCTCTGTCATATCTACACTTGAAACTGTGTATGGAGTCAGCCTCCACCACATCACCCCCTAATGCATTCCATTTGTCAACCACTCTGACACTAAAAAAGTTCTTTCTAATATCTCTGTGGCTCATTTGGGCACTCAGTTTCCACCTGTGTCCCCTTGTGCGTGTTCCCCTTGTGTTAAAAAGACTATCTTTATCTACCCTATCAATCCCCTTCAGAATCTTGAATGTGGTGATCATGTCCCCCCTAACTCTTCTGTCCTCCAGCGAAGTGAGGTTTAATTCCCGTAGTCTCTCCTCGTAGCTCATACCTCTCAGCTCGGGTACTAGTCTGGTGGCAAACCTTTGAACCTTTTCCAGTTTAATCTTATCCTTGACTAGATATGGACTCCATGCTGGGGCTGCATACTCCAGGATTGGCCTGACATATGTGGTATACAAAGTTCTGAACGATTCTTTACACAAGTTTCTGAATGCCGGTCGTATGTTGGCCAGCCTGGCATATGCCGCTGATGTTATCCGCTTGATATGTGCTGCAGGAGACAGGTCTGGCGTGATATCAACCCCCAAGTCCTTTTCCTTCTCTGACTCCAGAAGAATTTCCTCTCCCAGATGATACCTTGTATCTGGCCTCCTGCTCCCTACACCTATCTTCATTACATTACATTTGGTTGGGTTAAAGTCTAACAACCATTTGTTCGACCATTCCTTCAGCTTGTCTAGGTCTTCTTGAAGCCTCAAACAGGCTTCTGTTTTAATCCTTCTCATAATTTTAGCATCGTCCGCAAACATTGAGAGAAATGAATCGATACCCTCCGGGAGATCATTTACATATATCAGAAACAAGATAGGACCGAGTACAGAGCCCTGTGGGACTCCACTGGTGACTTCATGCCAAACGGAGGTCTCACCCATCACCGTAACTCTCTGCTTCCTATTGCTTAGATACTCCCTTATCCACTGGAGCACCTTACCAGCTACACCTGCCTGTGTGTGTGTGTGTGTGTGTGTGTGTGTGTGTGTGTGTGTGTGTGTGTGTGTGTGTGTGTGTGTGTGTGTGTGTGTGTGTGTGTGTGTGTGTGAGTGTGTTGAAATAGTGAATCAGACGAACGTTACAGGTGATGTAACAGGGAAAGGATGATTGCAGATCGTTTACAGTGAAAGCGCGCTGTTCGTAAAGGGATTCAGGTAAATGGAGGCGAGGGGGGCACCACCTGACTCCTCAGCTCTGGGTGTAGTGAATGATGATGATGATGGTGATGATGATGGGCTCCGGCAGTGAAGCAACATCTCTTACATCTCACTGTACATTAGTGGGCTGCAGGCCACATTCTATCTGCTCACCCTCATTTCACCGAAGATAAACACAAAATGATTCTACGGCCGGATATCAAGAACAAACATTTTAACAGAGATTCCTTGCAGTAGAATGATAAGAAAATGTGCTGTAATTTTATATTGTCAAATTTTTCTTTATATAACATGGATTTGCTATGAGAAAATGGATAGAAAAGGGTTGTGGTATTGAACCAGAGTCACGGTTTCTCGCCAAAGATGCCCCGTACCCTTAATTCTGGTTTAGTCTCACCGTTCTAATGCAAAGATTTCTTCAGAGATATATGAAGTTATTGCTCAGTGGATACAACACCCTATATCAACGCCAATTTAACGGTGTATCAACGTCATCAGCATTAACTCAACGTTAAATTAGCGTTGATTTGGTCGACTCTGAGTGACATGAAGGCTACTGCAGGCGATGAGTCACAATAACGTGGCTGAAGTATGTTGACCAGATTACACACTAGAAGTTGAAGGGACGACGACGTTTCGGTCCGTCCTGGACCATTCTCAAGTCGATGAATGATCCAGGACGGACCGAAACGTCGTCGTCCCTTCAACTTCTAGTGTGTGGTCTGGTCAACATGAAGGCTACTCTCGGATACTGAGCTAACGTGGTGTGATTTCAATGTGTATATGATTCTCCATGTTAAATCTCGAGCTAATATTGATAAATATTTACTCAGTGACGAAGCAAGTGCATCATCACTGGTAACTACAGAATTAATCTAGCAGCCTTGCTCCTGATGATCTGATAATACAAGCTACATTAGCTAGCCTTGGTAATGTAATAATGCCAAATATAAATTGCATGTATATCATATAGGATTTTTAAAATCAGGTCTGTTAGATTATTAGCTCAGATCATGATTAGCTAAATAGGTAAGTTTACGTTAATTAGTTAAGAGTTATAAGTCCAATGTAGCCGCCTTATTTAACTCCATTCATATCCATTATGTGGCAAGGATGATCCTTCAGTATACTTTGCATTGGAATAAAGTTTATACAAACATTGTAATGAGGGCATAATATTCCTCCCTAATAATACTAATACTCCCTAATAATACATAATACTAAAACTCAATAATGTATTGAGGGTCTATACTCCTCCCCTCTTGCCCGAATAACATCTCTAACCCTTTCCTACTCTATTTTAATCTTTCCATTATATAGTTAATTTATTGTTTAAGATTTATGGATTGTTAGTAAATTTAACAATCAATGCTCTAAGTTAAATAGGATGAATTTTCTAAGTTAAATTAGCAGCAATACAAGATTTTATGTATATTACAAAATCCGGCTACACACAACCTCAATATTCGGAGTGTAAGTTTGACTAACAACTTAATGTATTAAAATAAAATGGTCTTCGTGTACGGTACCTGATGATTCTGAGCGCCTATGAAAAGTAATTGTCCAAGACAGAACAATGGAAATAACAGTTTTGTCCAACATAGTTCTCGCAACACATGAGGCATGATATAAAGGATAAACAGAGAAAAGGATTATATATCCAGTTTGTAATGGAGAACAATGAATCAATAATATTTTTTTCAGAAATGATTGTAAATATATTATTGACTTAGTTCACATAGCGTTTACATTTCCTAATGGATATACATAAAAGCTGCCTCGTATGGGGCCAATAGGCCTTCTGCAGTTACCTAGATTCTTATGTTCGAGTTTGTTATAAGTTTATAGAAGAAATATTTCATAATCAAAATAAAGTAATGCTGATGATGATGTAGGCAGTGCTTTATGTCTGATGTGAAGGCCCAGCAAGGGGGGCAGGAACGCTAAGATCTCAGCAACATTACTTTAATTTAGCTGCACCTAGACTAACCTATCCAACCGTAACCTATCCTAACCTAACCATACCTAACTTATCCCAACCTAACCTAGTCAAGCATAACATATCCTAACCCAATCAAACGTAACCTATATTAACCTAACCAAACCTAATATATCCTTTCCTAATCTAATCGAACCTAATATCCCTTCATCTAACCAAACGAAACCAAACCTTACCGCACCTGACGGCACCTCACCTCACCTAACCAACGCACCTAGCATTAATCTTTATACCTAGGTCAATGAATGCATTAATGTTTCCAAATAGCACATATTTTTGCCGGAACCTTCACACCATGAAATAACATATGCCTGAAAGGACAGTATTTCTTATGACTTGTAAGCGATCATTAGTGAGGGATAACATTAAGAAAAATATGAACTTATGATAGATATCGACAGCTGATGATTCTTAAATGATGGATGAAAACACATTAAAAAAAATCTTAGAGTTTTAATTATTCCCAATTTTAAATGCAGACTTTAATTTATTAAATGAAAATTAAAAATGAACATATCGTCGTAGTAATGTCCATAGCACCATTGGAATTTCGAAAATTGCCAACAGAGTTAAATTGTGAAACAATATCCAGGTCGTAAGGGGACAAATACTTGTTATCTAATGGAAAGAAATTCTTTCTCGAGGGCAAAAATTCGGCTTGAAAGAGCACGACTCCGGCTGGTTATGGGCACGAAAAGAGTCAAGTGGCTCAATCCTGACTTAATAGTCAGAGATGTGATTCCAGGATGGAGGAGAAACGTTTTGGCACGATCATTATACATGAAGCTTCTCTTCACCTATCAGTAAATAGGTACATGAAACTTTAGCGACTTTTGTATACTACGGAACGTCACGGTTAATTAGTCATCTTCTCCCTGACATTGAGAAATACTATTTAAGAGAACAGTCTAGCAAAAATTTTACCAAGATTATACCAAGATCTAGCCAAGAGTTTCAGTACTATCTTGAGGTTATTTTGAGATGATTTAGGGCTTTTTAGTGTCCCCGCGGCCCGGTCCTCGACCAGGCCTCCACTTCCAGGAAGCAGCCCGTGACAGCTGACTAACACCCAGGTACCAATTTTACTGCTAGGTAACAGTATTAACAGTAAAGGGCGAAGTATTAGAAAAAGTTCTCAACGGGTTAAGACCAGCGGTTGGTAACGACGCACCAGCTACTTTGCTACATCTTGGTCAAAATATGAGAGTCTGGGGAGGTCGCTCGACATATTACAGGAGCTTATGAGGATATTACCTCCCTCCGTCAATCATCTCTGACAATATTAATCATCTAGTCGCTACTGCTCTCTAGCTGGCGTACTCTCTCTCTCTCTCTCTCTCTCTCTCTCTCTCTCTCTCTCTCTCTCTCTCTCTCTCTCTCTCTCTCTCTCTCTCTCTCTCTCTCTCTCTCTCTCTCTCTCATTCTCTCTCTCACTCTCTCTCTCTCTCTCTCTCTCTCTCTCTCTCTCTCTCTCTCTCTCTCTCTCTCTCTCTCTCTCTCTCTCTCTCTCTCTCTCTCTCTCTCTCTCTCTCTGTATATATATATATATATATATATATATATATATATATATATATATATATATATATATATATATATATATATATATATATATATATATATATATAAACTTTTTTATATTCAATAACCTCTTTTCCGCCAAAAATTATTATAAAGAAGCACTGAAACAACTATGTGGATATCTCAGAAATAATATTATACGAAGGACAAGAAACTCCGGAAAATACACCCAATATTTCAAATTATACTCCATGAAAATCGCAATGAAATTGCTAACATTTTTTTCAAGCATATAACTTAGGCTGGCGCAGACCAGCCTATCCATGCCCATCCCATACCCCAGACCAATCAGCCCTACAATGTTGTGAGAGGCTTACCACATGCGTCTGACCTCCAATATTGGACAGAGAAACAGACAAGCAATATCACTTATATAGATTTTCCTTCTATGCAATTTTCAATAAGTCAAGCCTGAAATATTTGTTGTTTACCATATAATTGTTCAACAGTTCCAGTGCTTCGTAATAATAACTTTTCTGAGTGGGAAAGAGGGGTAGGGAAGGAAAAGAGGGAGGACGAGGTAAGGAAGAGGGGAAAAAGAAGATTCGGACGAAAGACCTGAACACAGCCTGAAAACCCCTTCTAGTACCCATATATAAAACAGCTAAATAACGATAATTCAAGAAGAATAGGTATACTCGGTAGTAAGGTAAACTGATAGTAAGGCGACTATGCTCTCCGTGCTTGAGGCGCTACACACACACACCTTCAATACTGGGATGCGATCAAAGATCAAGGGTTGGGCCAGGAGGCAAGGGGGGCGCGCCCCCCTCCAGCACACCCACACACCTCTTTGTTTGTCTCTCGCACCTTTGGACCCCACAGCTGCTCTGGCTATGTGCCTTGCTGACGACACCTTTGTTTTGACCAGACGACTGAACCCTTCCCCTCCCCATCCCACCGGTGATTTGGACCAGGTGTGATTCCTGTTTTGCTGCTTGCTCATAAATAATTTTTTTTCAGGAAAGAAAATTAAAGAAAATCTAACATTTGTGGGTATATTTTTCTCAAACGTTCTAAATGTCTGAGATATTCTGCTTTTAATTTATAAGAAAAGGGCGACGGAGGATACCTTTTTCGTCGCTATTTAAGGTTTTTGTCGACCTTTGAAATCATGTTTCTTTGTTCGAATGAGGTCACATCGTCTTGGTATCCTGGGGTCAGATAAGCCCAGAAGGTAAACTCTGTGCCCTCTCCGTTAAGGGCCAAAAGTCTAACTTCCGTAAATGGAAAAATCGTAATTTACCATCACCTTACGTAATGGAAAATTCATCCATTACGTAAACATAGTTTACGTAAGACATATCTATTTGGTGGCTTCGCTCTTTATTACCATCTATTTATAATCACTGGAAAACTAGTAATAAATAATGATGCTTGATATTTAATAAAACAAAAATTATTGTTTTTGTGAGTTGATTTGTGGGCGCATCTTATTGTTTTATTGTCCTTCAGGGAAAAGAAGCTTGTGTGAATCTTTCCCCAAAAAGCTTGAACGCCAAAAAATAAAAAATCGCTTTAATAGCCTTCTGGTTTTATTGACATTCACGGAAAAGAGGCTTGTGTAAACTGTGTTTAAAAAAAAAGCATGTATGCCAAAAATATGGCTTTAATAGCCTTATATATTTTGAAGATATTTTGTCATGTGGTTGAGGGTATTCGAAAAGGAACATTAAAACATGGTTTTCAGTGTATTTGTATGTACATGTTAAAATATATATATACATATATATATATATATATATATATATATATATATATATATATATATATATATATATATATATATATATATATATATATATATATATATATATATATATATATATATATATATATGACCAGAGTTCGAACCTTTATTACCAGGCTTCACCACTTGGTGAACACCTTACCTTAACCACTTCATCTTGCTCCTTTTCGTCAATCATGTGATTTTATTTAAAAAAATATTAATACGCAAATTAATATTTAAATAATGAATTGGGTAAAACGTTGCTGCATTTTGAATTCTGCATGAGTCCAATTTCCAGCGTCGTCGGCGTAATGGCCATAATTCATCTTCCTTACTGAGATGTGCTAATAGCCAATTTGCATGTGAGTGTTGCTGTTACTGGCATTCCTTAATTTATTTTCCCCTCTGTACTAGAATGATATATGCGAAATGCATGGGCAATATTTTCTGTGTTATATTGAACGAAAGCTCTCTCTCTCTCTCTCTCTCTCTCTCTCTCTCTCTCTCTCTCTCTCTCTCTCTCTCTCTCTCTCTCTCTCTCTCTCTCTCTCTCTCTCTCTCTCTCTCTCTCTCTTTCTCTCTCTCTCTCTCTCTCTCTCTCCCTCCCTCCCTTCCTCCCTCCCTCTAATGTTTTATTTTCAATCTCTTTTTACAGAGAATGAAAGGGAAACCTGTGAAACAATCAACTGAAAATTACAATGGGTGTCTGGCCCAAATTAGCTTGACACGAAACAGATTTCAAAGAACATCATCGAATGATTTAAAGTGTTTAGAGATAAAGCAAAAAAAATCTTGAAGGAGTAAGATAGAAACAAAGCAGTTTGCCCAGAAGGAGCTTTACCTTAGGTTCTTACAGAATACACACCCGAGCTGAAGATTCAACATCAGTTAATTAAAAAAAAAAATGCGTAGGAATCTTAGTAGATATACTGAAAAAGGCCAACATAGTTCTCATCTACAAAGGTTGGTAGCACAGAGAATCCCTCTAAATTACTGACCTGTTTCCTTGATAACTGTAGTAGTAAAGACACTCGAAAAAATTAATAAAATGAAAAAAGTAGAATACCTAGAAAAAATTACATAATAGCAGACTAACAGTGACTTTCGGACTGTAAGATCACATGTAACAAATCAACACAGTTTATTATGATGTAGCCACATGCGATGACTTTACAAGGTGGTGTTGACTTCATTTATCTGGACCTAAAAAGGGCTTTTGACAGAGCCCCCACAGACGATTTTGTTATGGAAGCAGCAACATGCTGTAGTGGTGACAGGAAGACTTCAACAAATAGTGGAGTACGGACTAGTAGAGTAAATTAGGGTTCAGTACAAGCACCAGTAAAGCTCATTGTATATATAGTTGATTTAGCAGAAGAAATACAGAATTAAATGCTTATATAAATTTGCTGATGCTGCTAATCTATTAAGGACAATAAGAGATTTAGACGATGGTCTTGCCCTTCAAGATTAGGCGTATGTAGCAACACTTGGCAGAGTGAATTTAACGTTATTATATGCCCCGTTGTGGAATGTGGAATTGGAGGAAATTGGCCACACTCGCCCTGAAAATTTCGTAAAAATATTTATAGAAATAATTAACATTCCGGGGTCTTCACAGAGTAATACTTAGCTGGTATCTCAAATTCTTAAGAATTTGAGTAATTCTTAAGAATTTAAGATCAATGCTAAACTTTCTTTCCAGATTTAACAACACATTCAAAGTATCTTTAAGAAGGTGTGGGTTTACGAACATTAACATGGCATGAGTGTCATTAACTCTAACGTTTAGTGACACTAAACTGCAGAGTTTAGTTGACACCCAAACAATTTTGAGTTACTTCTGAACAAGGGCTGGTAAGCGTTGGTGACTTGCTGTTTCCTAACTTTAACAATTCTGTTAATTGAACCGTTACATGTTTAAAAAGCTTTAATAGACTTATGTGGAGACAGACTTTGTCTTCTTTAATCGTTTATTCGGAGTTCAATTTTCTTTTCATAAATATAATCTTATATAGAGAAAGACTGACTTTTCTTTAAAGTCTTTTGAGGGAAGAGATTTTCGCTCCTTTTTAAAGCTGATTAACTAATTAGCAAGCGTTAAATATAACTGTATATCAGTAAGGGTTCCTTATTAATTCTTGTTGTTATATATTTGTGAGGATTTTTGTGACTTTCTTATATATTTTTTCCTGCATAAGTTAATTGAAGCAAGAAATTCATGTTCAGTTTTGTTCAGTCCCTATCTATACAGAGGAAATTGAGAGTAGGAAAAGACACTGCTATTGTTTTTTTCTAAACTTATCTTCACGGAAGTAATATAAATTAGAAAGAAAACTTTTTAGTTATGTTATGCCTGTCTACATAGAGAAAGTGGAGAGTTGAAGGAGAACCAGCTGTTGTTCTGTTCTGACCTCTCGTACATATTTTGAGGGCGAATAGGAAAATAGTTTTTCTTCATTTCCTACCTTACCTATACACGGGGAGCCGGTCGACCGAGCGGACAGCACGCGGGTCTTGTGACCCTGTGGTCTTGGGTTCGATCCCAGGCGCCGGCGAGAAACAATGGGCAGAGTTTCTCTCACCCTATGCCCCTGTTACCTAGCAGTAAATTAGGTACCTGGGTGTTGTCAGCTGTCAGGGGCTGCTTCCTGGGGGTGGAGGCCTGGTCGAGGACCGGGCCGCGGGGACACTAAAGCCCCGAAATCATCTCAAGATAACCTCAAGATAACCTACACAGGCAGTGGAGAGTAGAAAGAAGATCTTCTGTTGTTCTGCTCAAACCTTACCTACACATTCGATGTGTTACCACAACCACATGATGTGTTTTATCCCATATCTCAACATATTTAGGCCCGTTTTCAACAGTTCTTTTGGAAATGACGCTATTAAGTCGTTAAATTTCATCCAGTTGCGTAACAGAGACATTTTCAAAGAAAATGTAAATATTCAGAAAAAGATTACTAAGTACTCATAGCCAGTGAACTTAATCTATTTACTAATGTAATTAGATAGTCCATCATCAAGTCTACATCAGAAAAAAATATTGTGCTTTGACGTATGTACAGAAAATATGCAAAGACTAAACGTTTCCAAGTTAAAAAGCATCTAAAGAAAATGTTTGTTTTTTTGTCATGTCACAACAACATCTTACACAATCGCAAAAAAATTATATTACATTACACATTAAAGACGAAATATTCTAGCAATGAAAAGGGTATTAGAAATGTATACGAAAATTCATTCGGACCCGTAATACCAACGCGGCTCCAATATTATATATTGGAAATTTGAAATTGGAAATTCTACAGAAAACAAACAAGTTATTCAGTACAAATTGGTGTTTATCAAAGAAACAAGATTTCAGAAACTCGAGGAAGAAAGTAAAAGAGGGAAGTGACAACGAGTAAAGTTGAAATAAAAGAGAAAACAACAGAAAAAGAGAAGAAGGAATATGAGAGACGTTAATGGAATAATTGATATAATTGATATATATGAAAGACAGAAATAGTGGAAAGTAGAAGCAAAATAAAATGGAGTTAGTTAAAATAAAAATTAAAATTATATATCACTATATCTATATATATCTATATCTATATCAAGATATAGATATAAATAAAGATATATTAATAGTATTTCAGATTTTCAAAATCAATGCTGGAAAAAATCTTTAACTATGACGACAACTCACACTGGAAACAAGCAAGTCTTCCATTCAGAAATGTTGGCCCTGGTGTCAAAGCCTCCCAGAGGCCTTAATCATCCTTTTTTTCCCTCTTCCTTTGCTTATCTTGTAAAAGAAATGCTCCCTGATTTTCTTGGGAAACCAGCATGGACACGCAATCTTACTTTCATCATATGTTCTAGTCATTGGGATACTTTTACAGTCCCAACACTCAGGATAGACGTAGCAAACACACAAAATGTACTGCTTGGAAAACCCAGTATTGGGGAAAATAGCTGAGGCATTGATCGAAGCTGTAACGTCCCAACAGGAAAACGTTTACCTGAATGAGGGGCATTCCCTCATGCGGGGGAATTTCTTTTAGTCATTCCTATATCTGCTACAAGCATACGTCTAGATCCAGTCACTCCTTATTACAGTGGTCCTCTGCTTAGGTGCCCCAATTCGCACTGAGTAAAAGTTCATTTGCCACAGAGTTGAATCCTGCCAATGTAGTTTCCGTGGAATGCACTGCCGTAGCTCCTAGTGATGGCACGCAAGATACTGTCACGTTAGGACATTATTAAGATGAGGCATGCCATGGGGGAGCCTGGAGATGACAGAGGAGGAAGGAGGAAAGGTAGCAGGGTGAGGGAGAAAACAGGTTAGGAAGAGAGAGAAAAGTTAGAAATTATATTATGCTATGGACAGTCGCCCCTGGAGTCCTGATCCCTCCTGATCTACCCTGGGAACTGCCTGTCAATATAAGGAGATATACGTGTTTAAGCTGACCTTCCTATCATTAAAGGCTGTGTCTCTTCCATCCCTATTTGGACGAGGATGTATGTGGGTGTGTGTGTGTATGTGTGCTGGCATGTGTTTGTGATGAGGGCACTCTAGGTGTGTTGGTCTACACCTGCATACATTACACATATTGTATAAGAATATATTATAATCTAAGTATACATATATATATATATATACGAGCTGTATACTTCTATTCTCGTTCAAGTCTATATCTATATATAATTTTTTTAAAGAATATATTAATTAAGTAAAATTTAAATTAAACTTTGTACTTGTATTCTAAACTTCTAAACAAGTACCGCCTCACGTTACTTGTTTCAGTCATTAGGGGCCTCAACCCAACCATGCTTGGCATGTACCCCGCAGCAATCATGGTGTAAAATTGATTATGACTGGCCCCATGCGTCTGGCCTCAATTTTTTAACAGACAGGTACATAGCCAGACCTTTCGTCATAAAAATAAATATTATATATATATATATATATATATATATATATATATATATGCGAACAAGCCTGAATGGTCCCCAGGACTATATGCGAATGAAAACTCACACCCCAGAAGTGACTCGAACCCATACTCCCAGGAGCAACGCAACTGGTAACTACAGAGCGGCTTAATCCACTTGACCATCACGGCCGTCAAGGAAGTGATAGCCGAGGCTATCATTCATATATATATATATATATATATATATATATATATATATATATATATATATATATATATATATATATATATATTTATATATATACATATAAGTAAATTCATAATATGCAGTAACTAGCAATTAGGGGTCTGTGGTTATATGAGGTTCCTGGTAGGCAAATGTAATTTAACAGGCCAAGCTGAGCCTGGATTTACACCAACGCTGCTATAATGAGCGTGATAGTATTAACACCACGGCGAACTCCTCGTTGAATATCTGATTTTCTTGCTCTTTTTGTAATTTGTATAGTCTCTAATGTTAAATATCGTGGAGATAATTAACTTATTTACATATTTAGTTCCTAGAATTATTATATATTATGTAAATTGGCTTCATCATCATTGAATGGGCATTTACAGAAACATACAAAATCATTAAAATCTTGTTCGGAAGTTCTAACTTTTTTTTTCAGAAATTTTCCTAACTGAGCTTCAAAACGCATAACTTCAATTCTCCATAATAACTTATATATCCTAGGTAACTAACGGAGCAACAACGAACATGCTCTTAGTACCCTTGAGATAACTATTGAAAGTGTATATTCTCCAGGTAATTAAAAACATCGTCGTGGCAATGTTTATGTAAACAAATGCAACTTCATATAAACAATTGATTTGTTCTTATGTTATACTAGTTACTTTTAGCTTTCCTATCTTAAGGTATTATTATACCAACTTTTTATACCAATAGAGAACTTGAAATGCAGTATTCTGCTAATCAGAAGGCTGAGTGGGAATTTAAATTGTTCGGCCATGTTATTCGAATGGACGACCATAGGCAAAATATTCGAAAAAGTCTGAAGATTCGAGGAGAAACACCAAGAAGACAGGATCGTTTGTGAACAGGAGAAAGACCAAGATGACAGGAAGATATAGTGTGCATGTGAACAAGTCTTAAGAAGAAGTAGCTGTGAATAGAGTTGCATACAAGCAGTTTCTCAGGGAAGAATAAATGACTGACAATTTATCTCCGCCACCTAAAAAAATATTTGCAAGATGGATGCAAGATTGCATCCTCTGGACGATGTATAATACGATAGTTCTTGTTATGTGTAATGTTACTGATTCAGATGAAGGTCGTTTCGATATTATAGTGCGATTTTGATCAGAGTGAATATCTCAATACTTCGTAACCTACAAAAGTTTTAGCATTTCCGAGGCATAAAGACTGCCGTAATTTCCCCTACCCATGAAACACCCCTCTAAAAGGGGACATATCCCAACTCGGTGTAAATCTCCTTTTTTCATGAAAGACAACCCCCTTCCCATAAATTACCCCAGTTTTATGAAAGACTAAACCAACACAATAAAAGATTATCCTAACCCTATGATAAGCTACCCCAACGTCAAGAAAGACTTCCCAAACCCAATGAGAAACTACCCCAACCCCATGAGAGACTACCCTAACCCCGTGAATAACTAATACAACCTCATGAAAGACTACCCTAACTCCGTGAATGACTACCCCAACTCCCGTAATAGATTACCCCCAGAGGTATTTACATTTTTGTCACCATCACCACCACTGTTCACTCCCATTATCTTCCTCTCGTGTATAGTACGCGTGACACGATCAGATAATACACAGAAAAAAACTATTAAAACCGGGTTTCATTTTGGATAATTAAATGCATTATTGTCGAAATGTTTTGTCTGGCAGTACTGTATTTCCAGATTTTGCTCTGGTTTAACTATCCACGTTTAAAACCGCCCCAAACTGCTGAACGATGTTTGGACATAGGCCCTCAGATTTACATAGCTAAATTAATTTCGCTAATTTTTATCAAAGTCGTTTAATCCGTGCTCGATTTTTCAATGTCTATAAACGAATTCCCTACGTGTATTCAGCCCGATGCCGGTAATACTTGTTCAGAATACATGAAAAATAATTAATTATTACAATTAAATGTTTTTTTTATATACATAGAGCTTCGCGGTGAGGTCTCACCAGCCGATATTCACAGAGGAGAGCGATGTAGAGCTCACAGGAAGTGGTTCAGGAAGCTCTAAACGTGACTATACTCTTTAAAATTATGATTTTATGCAGATTGTCTTCAGCCTGTAAAATACAAATCGTGAATTTTGTTGGTAATGTTTCTAATAGAGAGCTGTGGGGCATTTGCTGTACACGTGTAAGGAGATACAACGTTAGACAAACACATAAGACACACTCACACACACACATACGCGCTCACGCTTGCGCACATGAACACACACACACACATACACACACACACACACATGGGGGCCTGGTAGACTGGTGAATAGCACGTAGGACTCGTAATTCTGTGGCGCGGGTTCGATTCCCGCACCAGGCCGGAACAAATGGGCAAAGTTTCTTTCACCTTGAATTCCCCTGTTACCAAGCAGTAAATAGGTACCTGGGAGTTAGTCAGCTGTCACGAACTGGTGTGTGTGTGTGTGTGTGTGTGTGTGTGTGTGTGTGTGTGTGTGTGTGTGTGTGTGTGTGTGTGTGTGTGTGTGTGGTGTGTGGGGGGAGAAAACAAAAGTAGTTAGTAAATAGTTGATTGACAGTTGAGAGGCGGGTCGAAAGAGCAAAAAATATTTTCATTATCAGGGAAGTTAACAAATGGAATGCAATAAGAAGTAACGTGGTGGAGGCATTTTCTAAACAATTACACTCGTTCATTGATAGTTTAGAGGCGGGACCAAAGAGCCGAAACTCAACCCTTCACAAAGATCAACAAGTTCGTGTATAATTCCACGAACACAAGACTCGTCTCATATCATAGTATTCACATATTATCCTATTCTACGCTCACAATATCCAGAGAGGAAATCCTAGTTACCTCTTAATGAAATAAGTATGAAAACTGATTAGGTTATGAAAGGAGAAGAGTATCCGAGTAACGTGGAGTTAGCCATGGTTTATGGTCACTGGGGCCTTCTGGCCTTCTGTAAGAAAGAAAAAATCCTGGAGAGTGAAAAAAAACCTGTGGAGATATAGGAAGCCTTGGGAAATGAAGGGGAAAATTGATGACCCCTAGGAAAAAAAGAGAAGTGTGAGAAATGATGGGAACATAGGAAAGGTAAGGAAGCCAGGAGAAATATAGGACTTGGGGAAATAGTGGAAACCTCGGGAAATGACGGGAAGCCTGAAGAAGTGAATAAAACATTGAAAGTGGAGGAAGTCTAGATACATTTAGGAAACAATTTGGAAATTGAGGATTTCTGAGTATACAGAAAAAACCTAGGTAAAAGGAGGAACCCTACGAAATAGAGAAAGCCTGAGAAATAGAGGATGCCTGAGAAATAGAGGAAGCTTGAGAAATGGAGGAATCCTGAGAAATAGAGGAACCCTACGAAATAGAGGAAGCCTGAGAAATAGAGGAAGCCTGAGAAATAGAGGAACCCTACGAAATAGAGGAAGCCTGAGAAATAGAGGAAGCCTGAGAAATAGAGGAAGCCTGAGAAATAAAGGAAGCCTAGGAATATGGTGTAAGCCTGAGGAAATGTGCGTTCACGAGTAAAAAAAAAATAATCAATCCGGTGTGTGATGTTTAATAACCGCGCGGAGGCGGTCCGGATTCAACGTCTGATTTTTATGCTTTTGTAATAATCGGAGTTTTTTTAATCCCCAGTGTTTACCCTCGTAAACAAACCCTGCACGCTGGAGCTTGAGCTGCACTTGAAGCTGGAGCTGCATGTGGAGCTTGAGGAGTTTGAGCTGCATGTTGGGAAGTTGGAACTTAAGCTGCATGGTGAGTTTGTGAAAGTTGAGCTGCATGAAGCTTAACCAGCTTGAGTTGCATGCGGAACATGTGACACTTGAGGCTTGTGGAGCCAGAATTGCCAAAGGGGAACGTGGAACTTGAGCTTCATGTGGAGATTGTGTCCTTTAAGCTGGATGTGGGGGCTTATGAGGCTTAGGTGCACGTGGAGTTCTTAAAGCTGGAGCTGCCAGTGGAGTATGTGGAGCTAATGCTCCTCCCACCTCCCGGGATATACGGTGGAAGGTGTTGATGATGCCCTAATGGCTTACGGCCTGTCCGATTCGTAAATATTTATGCTCGTTTAAAAGCTCAACTGTGTGGCTTCTTGTGCCGCCATTTACCATAACACTCTAAGCTTGAAAGCTCTGGGTTATTTAGCCGGTGATTGGAAGACTTGCTGACAGTCACAGAAATTGTTTCTCTTCTGTCGGGGTTATTTGAATGCTAAGATTTCAACTTAGATTCAACAGAGCAGAAGAAGTTGTTAAACACATATGGCAAAATCTTACTGGAGCGACCTTACGAGTCATAAATACTCATTCTCAGCCCTAGTAAAAGAGAAGCAAGCAACACTTAGTGGGCCAGCCAGAGGCTTAGGGCCCGTGCAGGAATATCCCTGCAAAAAAAAAAAAATAATGTTTCTATCTGCCATGCATGACAAGAGATGCTAGATATACCCATTTTAATGATGATAATAATAATAATAATAATAATAATAATAATAATAATAATAATAATAATAATAATAATAATAATAATAATAATAATTTATTTTCTTTGAGGCGTTTTGCTGAACAACTACTTCACTTCACCTCAAACCTGAGAGAGGGATTCAGGTGAGATCATACGTATGTCCTAACCTTCTATTCCGACGGAGTATCTGATGCGCTCTGGCATAATGAACTGGTATTTAAGTTTGAGAGACTTGATTCAAACAATCTGCACCTCATTGGAAGCTTCTTAATTAGTATCAACCTCTCGGGCAAATGAGGTCGAACGAATCCTGTTGAACATCTCCTTTGGTGTCGGTCAATAAACATCAGAGACAAGCGTGAACGTTGATGATTGAACATCGATTCCAGAGTCGACTTAAAATGTTTTTATTTAGAGAAATCTGCACCAATGAAAATAATGCTAATAATATTAATACTGACAATGAAAATTCATACTCATTAATACTAATAAATATAACACACACACACACACACATGTTAAATAGAGAAATAGAAATTGTGTATATAGCAGAATGTAGAGGAGAGAGTGCCTGAGATGAATTAAGCGAGGAAGAGGCCAGAGGAAGCATTAACATATGTAAGCCGAGTCATCTCGGAGTTGCCAGAGTAAGAACTGGAACCTATTTAATGGCGAGCTAAATCACAGGGAATAGCTACCATAGATCAAGATGGAGTTGCATGGTATGGGAGAGAGGCTTGGTGTTAGGGGAACGATTCGCCAGCGAGAAAGTTCGTGGATCAGTGAATGGGTCACTTATGGGAAATTATGGAAATTACTGCGTAATTTTTAATGCATTGGGTCACTAAAGGAAATCAAGATAGCAGCCAGAGGCATCATACAGGGTTACTGCTGGTGAGACGAGACAAGGAATGGTAGACTTCTTCTTGAAGGTATAGACCTTCACCAGAGTTTCCTCTGGCTTCATCCTGGCCAGGCATAGTTCACCATCTTTCGGGTCCCAACATGTGTTGAATGTTAATGAATGGAGAGAACAGGAGGTAAAGAACATAAGAAAAAATAGATATCTTTAGTGACTAGAATAAGCGAGGGAAGGGACGAGATCATCTTCTAAGGAAAGAGAGACTGAGAACCAAACAAATGTATTGCCATGGAACGTAAATTCTATTCTTTAGTCGCTTCTATTGGTCTAAGCTTCAGTAAAATTGATAGAAGGAACAAACAGCTGAAAAAAGAACATTGTAACTGTACCATCGAGCGTAGCCTTCTCCCAGAATGATATTAATGGCACCAGAAAGACCTTAGAGAAGGGAAGGGGAAAGAGCACACCAAAGGGATGAAAATAAACTGAGGAGAGTAGGAGATGGTGGGAAGATTGATGAATCGCTTCGAGCCACGAGTGGAATGGGAAGATGTTCAGGATATTCATCGACTTGACTCTTTTTCCTGGGAAAAATAAAACAGATCTCTTGGAGTGACATTTTCAAATGCCATAACTCCAAACTTTGTAATGAACTTCAAATATACTTTTGATTACGTATATGATAATTTCATTACTTTTATCAAAATGGAGAATCCTCTGGGAGATATTGAAACATAAAAAAATAAAAAGCTAAGGAGGAAAGGGACACAGAAAAAAGCACTTACTGGAAGTACCTAGACCACAGTGTTAAACTTTCAACCAGCATCCCCTTCTGGGGGGACTTAGAGATTCCAGCCAGGGAATCACGCTACTGTCTTGGAATTGTCGGTACAACCACAGCTTCGCTTCGCTCAGGGGAGGTGTTTGATCCTTAGTGATCCAAAGTTGTTGGGCACTCTATTGTACCAGCTCTCAGCTCCTTGTCCTCTTATCCCTTATTTAGTCATACTTGTTTGGGGTTTTCTCCTCATATTTACCATACCACTAAACACGATGGACTTCTCAAGGTTAACTGAAACTTCGAGGAAGCTTTCACCTCATCCCTTCATACTCCCATGCCCCTGTTCACTACCAAATCTGTTCTGCCTCTTTCTCCAATCCCTTTCTCACGTTTTAACAAGAAGCAGCTTTCAAATGATTTGACCAGACCTGAAGCTTTCGAACCAAGTGCAGTCATGGCCGAAACTCCCTCCATCCAGTCAGGGCCGAAATTCTTCAGTCTGAAAACTCGTCAATATTACAGTTCTTTTAATTCCATTAAAATATTGGAATATTTACGCTCTCGAAGACAGCGGCAGAGTTGTTGCTGTGCCTTAAGTGATTGATTACAGGGGGAGTTTTGCAATCAAGAAGCGTCCTTCTCTCCATTCCTACAAGGATGACTTCCTATTCCACATCCTCCACTCCACATCCTCCACAATCCACCAATCCCAATCTCATCAATTTCTACCCTCTCATACCAGCCTAATCGTCCTCCGCTTCTTGAATCTCGTCACACATTCATCCCTATCATTTCCTTTCCGAAGTTCTTTATGTCTATCTATTTTCTTAAGCTCTTCCTTCAATTTAGTGTAGCACATCCTCTTCATCTAACTCTTCCCTATTCTTTATTTCTTCACCTTCATCTATTTCTTCTCTTATCTTCACCCCCTCGTATTTACCTTCCTCCTCCTCTCAAAGAATGAGGAAAGATTTTTATAATGGAAGATATAAATCAAGAAAAAGTAAGATGGAGAGCAAGAAACTTATGCAGCCAGCCTGATACTTAGAGATTAAAATTACTGAACAACAACTTGTAAAAGAAAATATATAAAATTCCATTTCAATCACTCCACATGGTGTATTATAGGTCAATGAGTATGTAACTGAAATGAAAATCCAATCAAGAGGAACAGAATGAAGAGAATTAATGATATTGGACTAGCATATTTGAGATGTGAGAATGAGAGAATAAGAGAACAGAATGAGTGGAAGAAAGAACCCAAAAAGCCAATCTGTGCACAGCACATTTGTCTATGTGGTAAAGAAATGTTGAAAAGCTGGATATAAATTTTATTTTATTAAGACGCAAGAGAGCTAATTAATTACTTGTCAGTCCTTAGTTAAAAATGGCAAGAGGGAATAGTAAAATAGACAATAGAAGGGAACAGAGAGAGAGAGAGAGAAAGAAAGACAAAAAACAAAATAATTGCATCACTGAATGAAACGAATAGGTGAGCATTAGAAAATCATCTGAGAAATAATACGACAATGACAACAACTGTGGCTGAAATAAGAACTTAATCTACCACAGAGCAACAGGAGAAAAGGTATCTGAAAGTTCAGCAAGAATAGATAGATGACTAGAACTCCTTCAGCTTGAAGCTAGGCAACGTGACAGACACAATAGATGACTTAAGAAAACAGTTTATGGATCAAGATGTGCTGAAAGACACATTGCTAGAGAAAGTCTCCTGTGTATACCAACTAACTCAGCTGAAGCTATTAATAAACTTCAGTCAATAATGTTCAATATTTCGATGGAGAGCTACCACACAAGATTGCTGAAAGATTGATAATGGTCTGCATATATATATATATATATATATATATATATATATATATATATATATATATATATATATATATATATATATATATATATATATATATATATATATATATATATATAATCAAAACTGGATGCTATTTGCTACAAGACAAATCCTTTAACCTAGATAAATGAGCTATGAAAAAATACTAAGAGGACTAGATTTCAACAGAAAACTGAATGGTAATATGCGACAGGATTCACAAAATTTCCATACAGGTGAAAAATTAAATCATTAACATGAACACGTGCATGACCAGAGAGTGCATTGGGAGTGGGACCAGAGAGTGCATTGGGAGCAGGACCAGAGTGCATGGGAGCAGGACCAGAGATTGCATGGGAGCAGGACCAGAGTGCATGGGAGCAGGACCAGAGTGCATGGGAGCGAAACGAGAGATTGCATAAGGGGAAACTACAAATTCAGATAAACCACAGCGATATGGCAAGCACTTTTTTCAATTTAAAATAAATCAACAAAGTGAAACGAGCTAAGAAAAGTAGTTGAATCATTGCACGTTTCATAAAATTCAAAATAAATTATATGAAGCAAGATAGCCTAGAGCACATGCAACTGTCAACCCTAAAAACAGCTAAAGCCTGGGCACAGGAGCTGAATCTCAACCTGGAAGCTTAGATGGATGAGTTTATTCATTTGAGTACAAAGTCAGTCAGACCATTAACTAAGGGAGCATTAGCTGCTACGTTGTTAATATCATCTCCTCTCCTCCGCGCCCTCCTGTTGGTTCAGCTTTATACTTCACTCCCACATACACCTTCCTTCACTGCTGCCACTTCTCCCTCCCACTTCCACCTTCCTTCACTGCTGCCACTTCTCCCTCCCACTTCCACCTTCCTTCACTGCTGCCACTTCTCCCTCCCACTTCCACCTTCCTTCACTGCTGCCACTTCTCCCTCCCACTTCCACCTTCCTTCACTGCTGCCACTTCTCCCTCCCACTTCCACCTTCGTTCAGTCTTTCACACTGCCCGCCCTCGCTTGCATTTCGTTAATGACTAAGAACGTTTTTGGTCATTCACCTCTTCCTGTAACGCCTGTAATCACCGTCTCTGCCATTCTCCACTCCCAGGTCGTTTCCACCCACATTAAAAATTACTAAGTGCTCATAACGCTTCTCATCACCTTCGTAATTCACATTCACTCGGGATACATATGAGTCGATATGAACACATGCACACACGGATATCCACGAGCAGACACACGCGCACACACACATGCAAAATGTCCCCTATACAACCACTAATATGTCAATATACACGAATATTTCCGCATACAATCACGGATATACTCATATTCAGTTCTTGATATCCACATGCACGAATTTACTCATGTACAACCAATGATACCCCCCAATATTCAACCACTGATATCCCTTACACACAGTCACTAATATCCCTTATACACAATCACTAATATCCCTTATACACAACCACTAATATCCATCATCAGCATATATACAGCCTCCCCATTTATATCTCCCAAAACCCCATTTATTCCTATTCATACACATCCATCAACATCTACGTAAACATTTGTCCAATAATCAGTATCTGCGTACATGCTTCCTATTTACTCCTGTCTATAATCCTTTCCTATCTGTACCCATTTACAACAAGCGGTTCTCATCTCAACGCAGGAGCTTCGAGCCTCACTATGTTAGCCGGGGCTGTAATTGCATTTTCATGGTGGCAATCTGATTAGGAAGTGGTGGAAGTTCTCAATTTTCAACGAGCACCCCATCCGGCTGTGCATCCTGGCTATGTGGCAACCTGTCTTGGTTTTCTCTCATTTGGCATTCCTCGTCTGTCTTCTTTTTTCTTATATCACTAATCTTTCAATTTGTAAACAAGAGTGATGCATTATTTCATATTAATTGAAAACTCCTCACTATTCTGTTCTTAATATATATACTTATCTGTATTATATGACCTTGTTCAGTTTTCATCACTGTAGTGACGGTATAATTAATTTTGTTTTTCATTAAAATTATCTCTTTCTGTAGCCCTTCTAAGCCTCTGATGCCTTGAGGTGCTGGATGAAGAGTCCTCATTTTCTTTCTCATATACATCAATTTAAATGTTAGTGCTGTTTCCCTAGCCCAACTACTTGGAATAGACGGTTGAGCAAGGGGTCTCGCTTTTTGCAGGTCGGGGTTCAATTCCCCGACCATCCAAGCTGTTTGGTACCATTCCCTCCCTTCTTTTTTATATTCTAAGTCACTATCCTCTTCCCAAATCCTTGGCGTTATCCCTAATCCTTATCATCATGGTTTAGTGTTTTCTCTTGGTAATTACCTATCTACCTACCTACCTATCTATCGATCTATCTACTCTCCCGCTAACAAACTCACTAAGATTCCTGCTTCGAGTACAGGCTAATGTAGAAATTAAAAACTATTTGTCGAATAATTGCGGTGGTAATATTTTCTTGGTAATGCACTGTATTAATGACAACTTTACTAGTAAAATTCAAATTAGTAGTGATATATAAACTGAGAAAAATAATTCATTACAATTATCTCACAAGCTTTCCTTCTACTTAATACTAATAACTAATACTTACTGAAATAATTAATGTAATCTATCATCTCAGATTTCTCCCACTTCAACTTTCATCAATCAGACACAGCATCAATTCATCCATCCATCTCTCCATTCTCTCAACCCCAAATACTCTATGTCTTTCTTCCACTTATGATTCGGCGAGGCTAAACAGCAGACTTAATTTGTAATTGTATTCAACTGAATGTAAACCGAAGAAACTTGGTTATGAGATACTCAGGCATAACCTTTGACCTCCCTTGACATTCCCGAGGAACGGCGGTTGTAGCCGTAACTCTTCTGGGTTGGTCGTCACGCAAATGAGAAGAGCAATTTGCTAAGCAGGATGAAGAGGCACTGAAGTCCCAGAGTGCTGTCACACAATAGTTCGTGGTGGTGGTGGGGGGCGATAGAACTTGTTGTTCTGTGTGATGGGGATGTTCAATGGCAAGCAACCGTTCAGGCGTCTGGTGATGTTTGATTCTGGACAATTTTGTTCTATGCTGGAGCTGCATACTCCAGGATTGGTCTTATATTCTTGGTATACAAGGTTCCGAATGATTCCGTACACAAGTTTCTAAATGCCGTTTTTATGTTGAGCAACCTGGCATATGCCGCTAATGTTATCCTCCTAATGTGGGCTTCGGGAGACAGGTCTGGAATTATATCAACTCCCAGGTCTTTCTCTCTCTCTCTCTCTCTGATACTAGAAGATTTTCTTCTCACAAATGATATCTTGGAAATCATTGTGTGTGTGTGTGTGTGTGTGTGTGTGTGTGTGTGTGTGTGTGTGTGTGTGTGTGTGTGTGTGTGTGTGTGTGTGCGTGTGTATGTGTGCGTGTGTGTGTGCAGGTGGGTGAGATCTAGCACTATATGCCCCTCCTACAAGCTCGGTACCTTCTGTGTATCAACTTAGCGCCTTTGAATTTCAGATTACATTTTTTTCCCCTGTATGTGTTGCAGGGTTTGTAAGTTTCCTGGTGAGTGAGAGCAGCTGTGTGTATGCGTGTATCTAGCGTACGCTTATTAGTGTGTATACGACCGCGTATTTACCAATTAACTTAGGGTATATACCTGAGTTTAGGTAAGCCTCTTTCAATTGACTCTTGAGCTAACACCAAAATCTTCCCCCTAATTAAAAATTTAGCAATGAGCTTAGCTCCGCTATAACCAAGTTGTTTGAGGACTTTGACTTTTAACGTGACTTCACGAGCCTCAATAGATCTTTTACCTCAAGTTACTTTGAGGCTTTTATTGTAGTGTTACATTATAAAGTAGTTTCGCTATCGCCAGTTCTCCGACTGATGATAATAAAAAAATTAAGGTTCTTTGGCGTTTTCTTATCCTTTCCTATAATAATAAAAACCACCTTCATATATGCATTGCCCATTTAGAGATTTCTGTGGATGCTTATATATTTATATATATATATATGTGATTATTTATATAATGTGATTATTTATATAATAATTATTTACATAATTATTTATATTTATGTAATTATGATTATTTATATAATATGATTTATATATGATTATTTTATATATTTATATATATATGTGATTATTTATATATATGTGAAATATATATAAATAATGCAACCAAACGTTCAATCCTGCGAAACGTCCCGTGCTTAGCTTTAACTTATCGGACTTGTTTAATCCAGATCCTAATCATACTTTTAGTTAAGCCAGAAAGATTCCAGTAAAGTATTCGGAAAAGCGACTGAAGCATATTATATCCTCTAGGTGCACACTATTAGAGATCTGAAGGTCAGAGCAAATATCATCATTAGTGAATCTGGTCATGAATGATTCCTGGTCGAAAAAAATGCTATTTAACAATCAATGTTTAATGGCTTATAGAGATGTCAACTATGAGACATTCAAAATGCTGACCTGTGTAAGCTTATTTGTGTATGGAGGAGACATGCAACCACAGCTAACTAGTTTTGCAACCTCAGCTAACAAGTTTGGCAACCTCAGTTAACACATTTTGCAACAGCAGTTAACAAGTCCTAAAACCCTAGCTAACCTATTCTTATAACCCCGGTAATCAAGTCTTTAAACACCCCTAGCTACCAAGCAAAGATAACAAGTCAATAACTCAAAGATAACAAGTCTTACACCACAACGAACAAGTCATAAAGCCCAAGCAAAGGAGTCTTATAACCCCAGTAATCAAGTCTCTAAACACCCAGGATAACAAGTCGTAAACCACAGCTAACAAGGCCTAACAGTCATGATAAAAAAAATGACCCTGGCGCTAATAAGATCACTAATCAGCACAAACAAGACAAGGCATTGGCAAGAAAAACTTTGCGAAACAAGTGACGTCTCCGCAGGAAGGAAGGAGAAAAGTTAAATCGTGAATTTATATTGTTTTAGGAGATACGAGAGTCCATACCGAATGTTGTTCAAGGGAGGTGAAGAACACCTTGAATGTTATTTGAGAGAGAGTGAGAACACATCCAATGTTAGTTAGGAGAAATGAGAAACTCAATGAATTTTTTTTCCAAGGGAGGCGAGTAGCACTAAGTGAAAGGGTAGACAAAGAAAATACTGAATAATTTTTAAGGGAATCGAGGAACACACACACACACACTGAGGGTTCTCGTTAAAGGTAAGGAAAAGAGAAATGAAAGTGGAATATAGTGCATATATCCTATTTGAGATATGCTGCAGTAGAAATCTTTCTCAGAGTATTAATAGTAATATCAATAAAACCTTTAGTAATGTAATAATATAAAATAATGTCTTTGTATTAGTAAGTAGTAATATTAAAGATAGCGAATATATGATACACCTGTTATAAATACTTAAAGAAACCCGAAAAATATTAGAGGAACCAACGAAAACAATCAGTGACACAAATGCACCAGAGCCGAGGAACAACTCAGTGTGTTTGAAAAACGAGTTTATCGAAAACTTTCTCCAAGAATTATTCCTTCCAACTTCCAGCTCGTCCTTAATATTATTCCGAGTTTCTTCTCGAGAATATTAAACGGGAAGCTAAGACTCCGTTACAGGTTAAAGACGTACGACACAAAATTTGTGAATATTAAGTAAATTCATTGTGAGTAAGCAGTGAGAGAGATCCCATGGACTCAGCATGAAGAATAATCAACATTTTGGAGGGTCTTTTCATTGCTTCATCCATGAGTATGTTTATATATTTCCTTCAGATTAAACTGATAAAATTTATTCAGTACTTATTTCTTTGCCAGACACTAACAGCTTACACGTCCAATTGCTTTCTAAATTGCTTACTGTAAAATATAATGGGAATTTTTTTATGATTTTATTTCAGCTTAGTCATTAATTTGTTTTGTTCTTTCGTCTCAGATTGCATATATACACCGATATTCTAATTTGTCCAGAACTATGCTCAGGGTTCAAGTAAAGTTTGGGATATCTCCAAATTATCGTTGTTCCCTTAGTAATCCTTTATCTGTTTACAGGTCATAATCGGAACACCAAAACAAACATTGAGATGTTTACCCCATTTCTCGGTGTGAATATATTGACAGTTTACTAGCAGTTCTGAACTATGATCAGAACATGAGTATAACAGCCTGGTTAATCAGTAAACGTCTGTTACGTTGATAATAACTCACCCGTAAGTGATATGAATAAACCAGACACGAAACTAATCATATTGTGACCATTGTGCCCACTAATTACAAAGTGCCATGTAAAGTTTGTACTGAATTTTAGTTGCGTAATAATATAATTATAGTATAATTATATAATACTATATAATTATACTATTATCATATAATTATACAGGGTATATGCTATGTGAATCTAAAAACGACGAATCAAGGGAACAGTAGAATGTTAATACCCTTTTCAGCAAACTCCTTTTCATACCAAGTCAAAGTAATTTATTGACACGTTTTACACTGACCTTGAGGGAACACAGCATCTCTCACTTCTATTGGAGTTACTTGATAGTTTCGTCCATAAATCAACAACTCTATTTCCGAATGTGAGTATTCCTAAGTGTCTTCAGCAGTTCAGCCTCAGCATCGGTACCATTTCGTAGGTCTGTCGTGATCTATTGCATGAACTTCCTTCCCAAGCTAATCAATCCCTTCTCCTTAAATCCTGAGAAAAATTAACATCAATCTAAATTCTTTCGTTCCTGAACTTAATCTTTTTGTTCTGCCTCTAACCATGCTAAACAATCTACCTCTGTCTGCATTGAATGTCTAGGTATTTTGTATGTTGTTATCACGTCGCTTTTGACCCTCTTTCAATCTCTGTGTTCAAGTAACAGTTTTGTTTTCCTATTAGCGCTTCTGAATCCCAGCGTCACATCACATCCACTGAGAGCCCTAAATACTGGAGTCAGTGTAAAAGTTCCATTATAGCTGATTCCTTGAAACATCAGAAGCCTTTAAGAAAGTTAGCCTCTCAACAACTTTCTGAGAAACTGATAAAGAAAAACAGTGCAGCCTGGAATACAAATGTGTTTTTTTGTATTAAATTCGTTTAGGAAATTGTTTGCAGATATGGATACCTGCTTTCGTTCATGCAAATGCGTCTGGATAACACACACACACACACACACACACACACACACACACACACACACACACACACACACACACACACACACACACACACACACACACACACACATACACACACACACACATACACACACACACAAACACACACACGCACACACACAAACGAAGCCTAACATCACACCGGTAAACGTAGAGTACCCGCACAGTTTCCTCTCCATTTCCTCACTTTAAGGGTCAAACATCTTGGGCCATCTCGCCTGTCTTCCCGTGTAACCTTCCCCCTCTCTCACTCCATCATATCTTCTATCCATTTGCGGTTAACTTTCGAAGAACTCTAAAATTGCTTCCCGTGGGGCGCATTAATAGTTTTCCACACCTTCTTTGTCAGCTAATATCCGCTCTAGTTGTATACGCTGCATTTGCATATTTTTATCCGTTTGTTTGCACTTTGAAAGTGAATTCTGTTATCAGGCGTATACACTTTCATTTAATATTTAATTTCGTGACTGCTTTTGCTGTTCTAAACGAAATTATTTTGGTTCTCTTGAAGACTTCTGTCGTTCTTTGCTCTGATGATAAGAGGAATTATCAAGTAGATGAAGACTTGAGAATGTCACAATCAATTTAAGAATGATCCAGGACGGACCGAAACGTCGTCGTCTCTTCCGTTTCTAGTGTGTGGATTGGTCAACAAGTAAATGAAGATTCTATAACTGACGTAATACTTTGTGATATGGAATTCAATCGACTTGATAATTGTTCTGGACGGACCGAAACGTCGTCTTCTCTTCTCTTTCTAGTGTGTGCTTTGGTCATCATTTTTCGGCCACGTTATTGTGACTCCTCGTATGCACCTTGTCATGCATATGATTGAAGATGAAAACAAAAACAGTAGGATACCCATTCACGTTTAATAGTCGTTCAAACTGCTCCTTCACGCACGTATCTTGTTAAAATTAGCGACCTGTGTTTTCCCTAAATTGAACTGACTTGTGAAGGGGTGTGGGATTGCCTTCGAGGGAAAATAAGATGAGAATGAGAAGAGGAGAAGGACGATGATGAGAGATAAGCGGCTCAGGCCATACTCACTTGACGACCCTTACGAGGAAGAGGAGGAGGAGAAGGAGTCGCTAAAAGGTGTATAAACTTTTTCCATGGTTAAGAGGCGGTGCGTCCCGAGTTAGTGAGCCTGTTTGCTAAAGTGGACTAACTAGGAACACATGCCACCAGTGTTTATTTCTGACACTTATGTTTGCATTTATATACTACGATGTATCGGAACACACACACACACACACACACACACACACACACACACACACACACACACACACACACACACACACACACACACACACACACACACACAGACACACACACACACACACACACACACACACACACACACACACACACACACACACACACACACACCACACACCCTGTTGGATCTGGATGTGAGAAAAGCTGTTGGTCCTGACGGGATTTCACCATGGGTATTGAAAGAGTGTGCAAAGGCACTCTGCTTGCCACTCTCCATATTGTATAGTAGGTCACTGGAGACGGGAGATCTACCAGAAATATGGAAGACGGCTATTGTGCTCCCAATATGGAAGGTGGAAATTGAGTGCCCACTTGAGCTACTGAAATATTAGAAAGAACATTTTTAGTGTCAGAGTGGTTGACAAATGGGATGCACTAGGAAGTGATGTGGTGGAGGCTGACTTCCTACACAGTTTCAAGTGTAGATATGATAGAGCCGAGTAAACTCAGGACCCTGTACACCAGTTGATTGACAGTTTAGAGGCGAGACAAATGAGCCAGAGCTCAACCCCCGCAAGCACAGATAAGGTGAGTTCAAATAGGTGAGAACACACACACATGTGGGGTTATGATGCTTATGAAATCCAATTCAACAAGACGACGTCTGTGGAGAGTAGAGGCAGGATCATTTATTTTTGGAAGAAGAATGAGTTATAAGATTTTAAGAGTCCATTACATGGAAGAAGACAATATTCCTTAGACAGACATATTGCATTAGACAGAGTTAGAATACGGCAGATCTACAGGCTTACCACTTCTTCCTCGGTATTTAAATCTGTCATTGGGAGAATGGCAGTAAAAGAATTTGGTGCAGTAGAACAGCATAGTGCAGAAAAACTGCATAGTGAATTGGAAAATTATTGTACAGTAGGACAGCTTTCAAACAATAGACCAGCTTGGAACACTGTAGATGTTCTTGATGTAATTTAGGCGTTTGATACAGAAATTAAGCTTTGTGTAGTAGAACATGTTAGTGCAGTTGAACAGCTTGGGAAAGTAGAACACCTTGGTGCAGAAGAACCGCTTTGTAAAGAAGAACAGCTTAGTACAGAAGAAGTGCTTAGCACAAAAAAGTTCTTGGCACAATTTAAAAGATTCATAAAGAAATTAAGTAGCCATGATAAGAAAAAAATAAAACTTTAGTGGGATAACAATTACAAATTCCGAGGGATTAACAGAGGCCGAATGCGAGAGGAAAAGTTCAGAAAGTACAGACGAAAGGAGGATCAGAAAGTTAGGGGCGAAATGTTCAGAAACCAACATAGAACTATTCCCCAGCTAAGAATTCGATGTAACATTTATACATAATCTCATTTTTAAACACTCTTCTTCTGATAATTGACTTGAAATATGTTTTTATTCCCTGTAGAGAGGATTATAATTTCCCCATTTGTTCCAATAACTCTCAACAACCTTCTTCAGTTCATTATAGTCTGCAAAAGGACTTCAGTTTCCGAACTAAAAGTCACTTAGGGCCATTCTGATGAGCAGAAATGGGGTGAGAGTTTTCAGAAGTGGCATAGAAGGCGGAGTTCTTTGCAACTCTTGCAATGTGTTCTAGGACGTAGTCTTGCAAAAGTAACACCTCGAAACTTTGCTAAGCAATTCCAGCTGTACGACTCACTCAGTCGTAGGAGATAATTCCGCCCATCGTCCTGTTTAGATAATACTTATTTTAACGATGTGGACCGTCGTAGATATGTATATAGACGTAATGGACAGTTAGAAAATAGTATTTGGTACTATTGAATTTGGAGAAACTGAAAAAGGATTTGCATATATATATATTGGTAATAAGACTTAACCTAATGTATACTAACCATCTAAAGCCTACTACATGCTATTTAAGGCTAATGAAGTACATATGTGATATACTCTGCCTAGAAATATTTAATAATAATTTTCCGCTTTATTCTTCCAGACTCTTTCAAGTGAGTAGTACAGAATTCTACTATCGAATTGTCCTTTACGTTAAAATGTGTACGATGGTTCACATAGCAACAGAAAGGATTATGTAAACAGGAGGATGGGCTGGACAAACTGGACTGATTTCATCTGCTATTTTTCTTCAGTAATAATGTCAATAAATAGTGAACTGAAAGCGCTAATCCAGTATGAATATTAGGCACTTGTGAGGAAGTGAGGTGAAGAGTGTGGCCAATCACTTTGAACATTAGGGATCGAACACCAACCCAGATATTCAAATGGGTTATGAAGCAGTGGAAACATTAAACATCATTAACGTACATTGAGTAGAAGGCGGTGTGTAACGCAGCAAGCTTTAACTGACGTACGATAAGCAGGCGATGAGTCACAATAACGTGGCTGAAGTATCACATTACCACGTTAACGTGAAAATCGACTTGAAAATGGTCCAGGATGGACCGAAACGTCGACGTCCCTTCACTTTCTAGTGTGTAGTCATGTCAAACTGACGTAAGATAACTCTTAACATCATGAACTAAGGAAGAAGCAATTGGTCTTAGGACTCAGTGATAAAAGCAAAACTCTTTTTAATTTGGAAAGCTATAGGGCAAAGAAATATCTCAAGCTTATGAATGAACAATGAAGCAAAATTATTGAAAACGGAGATCTAATTAGCATCTTTGTATTAAGAATTACGTATACTAATGTAATAGGAAAATACAATTTCAGAAGGAAGTGGATCTGCGAGATTTATATCGTGACTAAAAGGCTCCGGCAGAAAAATATAAATATATATAATAATATATTTAAATAAAAACAGAAAACTGCACCGTTAGAGCTAGAAGTCTAAGCTATAGTACTGAAAGAGGATTGTAAGTGTTTTGGAGCTCTAGTCACAGTGTAAAATAAGACAAAAATACTGCATGTGAAGAGCTCTGAACGGTACAAAGTGAGGACTTCATGGGCTGAGCTTCACAAGACACTAAAGAAGATCTTGGCGTGTATAGCTGTGTGCAGCACTAGAGAAGCACAAAAGGTCCGATATACAGTCAAGCAGAAGTACAAGACCAGAGAAGTCGAGGAAAGAGCACTATCCCTATGTTAAAAGAATACGACTCAATGGAAACCTTCATATATATATATATATATATATATATATATATATATATATATATATATATATATATATATATATATATATATATATATATATATATATATATATATATATATATGAAACCTTCATATATATATATACATATATATATATATATATATATATATATATATATATATATATATATATATATATATATATATATATATATATATATATTTATATGCAATTGACGATCACAAAACACTGATCATTTTATGCGGAAAATCCACAGAGAAATATGAAAGGAGGTGAACGTTTCGGCTTTGTTAAAGCCTTTGTCAACACCAGACTGACTAAGGAGAAGGGAGAAGGGGAGGATATATAGGCCGACACCTGACAAACCCATCCCTAGGGTTGGTCAGGTGTAATTAACCAAAAAAGGTATAGCTTAGCTTAGAATGGTCAAAGAGGATTAAGCGGTCAGAGAATAAGGATGAAAGATTAAAGAAAAGCCTCATGAACACACAATATATGAATATACAATTATAATGAAACATTGTAAGCCTCTCTATCAAAGTTGTTTCTTAAACTGTTGTGCAATATTATAACTTAAAAATGGATCAAGTTTGTACATTCCAGTACTAACATTAAGAAGATTTGGACACTGACTGATTAGAGCAGACTCAATCAAATTCCGTTCCACGAAATCCCCACAATTGGTAATGCTTTTTGCCCCATTCCAGTTAATATTGTGATCGCATAAACTCGTATGTAGATACAATGCATATCTATGCAATGCAATGCAATGCATTGTATCTACATACGAGTTTATGCGATCACAATATTAACTGGAATGGGGCAAAAAGCATTACCAATTGTGGGGATTTCGTGGAACGGAATTTGATTGAGTCTGCTCTAATCAGTCAGTGTCCAAATCTTCTTAATGTTAGTACTGGAATGTACAAACTTGATCCATTTTTAAGTTATAATATTGCACAACAGTTTAAGAAACAACTTTGATAGAGAGGCTTACAATGTCTCATTATAATTGTATATTCATATATTGTGTGTTCATGAGGCTTTTCTTTAATCTTTCATCCTTATTCTCTGACCGCTTAATCCTCTTTGACCATTCTAAGCTAAGCTATACCTTTTTTGGTTAATTACACCTGACCAACCCAAGGATGGGTTTGTCAGGTGTCGGCCTATATATCCTCCCCTTCTCCCTTCTCCTTAGTCAGTCTGGTGTTGACAAAGGCTTTAACAAAGCCGAAACGTTCACCTCCTTTCATATTTCTCTGTGGATTTTCCGCATATATATATATATATATATATATATATATATATATATATATATATATATATATATATATATATATATATATATATATATATATGTGTGTGTGTGTGTGTGGGTGTGTGTGTATGTGTGTATATATGACAAAGGTCGAGTACCAGCTGATGAAAAGTGGAACCATGATTTGTGAAAGGTCGATCATTAGATGATGAAAAGTTGACTACCAGGTTAGGAAAGGTAGAGTACAAGCTAATTAATGATCGAGACTCAGCTGGAGAATGGTGCAGAAAAAAATGGGAAAATCCAACAGCAGATGAAGATTTCTTGAAATAATGAAGAAATTGTTAAAAAAAATTCCCTGTATTCAATTACCTTATATGTCACCGAATGCCAGCTTCTAGAGTACTAGGCCAAGAGTAATCAATTATTTATCAAACTACTTACACGAATCTTATACACCTTTCACCTTTTCTCAATCAAGGAGATTACATTGATATTTATTAAACAGTTCATGAGCCCCGACTCATTTAGATGTATTTTGAACAATAATAACCTTGAAAAGTTGTATCGGAACTGGTTTTGAAGTTTCGTAGCTCGTAAACTGTTGAATTAATGATAACAAAACCGACATGATTAAGGAAAGATACATAGGTGTCGTAAGTACTTAAATGCTTGATGAATCCTGGCCACTGGAACACTGATTACGACCAAATTTCTTATCATAATTTAAAATGTTATTTCCATCTTAACATCATCTGTGATGTTCATCTGGGGTGTTCATCTGAAATGTTCATCTGGGGTGTTCATCTGGAATGTTCATCTGGGGTGTTCATCTGGAATGTTCATCTGGGGTGTTCATCTGGTTATGTTCATCTAGGGTGTTCATCTGGAATGTTCATTTTCATCGTTGTTCATCTGGGATGAAGAAACCAGCGGGTTTTCTTTCTATTGGAGAGTGTTGTACATGCTGCTATGGCGGTATGTCCACTCACAGAATGAGTGGCGTTGCCTAATAAACTCGCCCCTCGGGGCAAAATTTAAAAAAAAAATATTTGATCGATAAAAAAATCTCTTCTATTCGTGATGTATAAACATGCACGACGAAACTGTTAGAAAAAACTCGAAAATATTATACAAAGTAAATTGAATTAACAGTCAGGATTTTGCGGAATATACAATACCTTGCTTCTCACACATAATTTTCTTACATACATAAACAACATATTATATAAAATATACACCAATTAAAAATTATAATACAACATATATTTTTCTCATATTTCGAGTATAGTAGATAACATACACAATTGAGAAAAAATTCAGATATGCAACATAGTTTATAGTAATAAAAACTTGCAGATACAATTACAATAACAAATTCACAATTACAATAACAACCTTCACACAGCGTCTTGAACATACGCACCACACAGCCACTTTCCTTGACATTTGTCTAGATAATTCGGCATCATTTACAAATAAAAATCCTAACACTCGCAACACAATAGCAGGACAAAAACCAGAAACTACCAGGCCAACTCCAGAGTTGGTAAGAACTTGTTGCATTGTGCAGAAACTTGTAAAGCTGTGATTCTTAAGTCGTGTTTCGATACTCTTCCTGGAGCAGCTGCTTGGTGATATTTAGATTTTATATTGTTGCATGTACGTGTGTTTTTCTATTTTGATGTTTGCTAATCTATCTGTGTGAATTATTATCTTTATTTTCAGAGGCAAGTTTCAGTAATTTGACCTATTTCTTCTATGCCAAATATTTTGAAGTCAGGTATGCTCTTAGTCTCTATTCTTTCCCATCAATAATTGACTATATATTGAAGCTCCTCATTTGCTCCAGAAATATTTCCTTACAACCCTTATTATGTTCCTACTTGCTGCTCACTCTAAAAATATGCATTTATGATTTTAGTGACATATGGTAAGTTTCTTGGAAATTGCTTTGTGGGCTCATATGAGGCAGAGATAAAGCTGAGATATGCAATCTTTTCGAGTATCAGTTGTATCAACAGCACATATTTACCATCTTCATAGGAAAGTTAGAAAGTTCAAACGTTTTGCATATACCTTTTGTGAGATATATATGAACAATTGTGGTGTGAAACCAAGTTAACTGAGCGTAATCTGGAGGAATAGGCAGGAATTGGCCTAAGTGGAGAAAGTTCCAGAGGTGAAATGATTACCACGTACGAACTAATTAGAGAAATATTAAAGGTGATTTACTTTTCCAAATGATTGTTAATATGACGAAAGGGCTTAGGTGGAAGATATAAATGAAAATTAGGTAAAAGAGTAAGAAAATACTTATATACAGAGGAATGTCAAAAAATTAAATATATTGAAAGAGGTTTTGAAAGCCACCTTCATTCGCGACGAAAATTGCAATCATGACAGTAAACTAAATTATAAATTTAATTTTAATGCTCATGATTCCAATAGTAAGGAGACGTAAATCAAGTGCTACATCTCGCTCTTTGGGCAAGAAAAAACCAAGTAAGAAAAGTGACCAGACCCATTATCAGGATAAAGCAATCAATTTGTGGTTTTACCTTTTCAAATAACTTCCATATTCGCTTTCATAATAAAAAAAAATTGTCTAGATAATTTTAACTGGGTTAAAAAGCGACTAATAACCCGAAAAAGGCTAATTTGATTATAAATTGTTAATCTTCAATATATATGCAAATTGAAGAATGATGGTCGTCTGTGACGAGTTCTTGCGCTAAAAAACTGTGATTATGTTATGCTTTCTGTAGTGTGTTTGCTGTATGAAGGAGAGTTGAAAGCAGCTGGTGTGTTAATATGTGTCGGAACCCTCCCAAGTCACGATTTATTCGACATTAATAGTAAACACAATCTAGCTTATGAGTGACATATTTTTTATTTGAGTTATATTAATTTTTTTTCCTGAGATTAATTATTATTATTATTATTATTAGTATTATTATTAAGTGATGGTAATGTCTTCTCACAGACATAATAACAGAATAAAAACCCACACTTATGTATGTGTAAAATTTATATAAAGAACTACACCGAGTCTTTTGCACTATCCTGAGTGCTTTGTCAAGGTCTGAGTGTGGGGTTAGGACCAGACATAAGTCTCAGACCACTCAGGAGACTGCGAAAGACTTATTTTACCTATTTATATAAATTTCACAAATACATAACTGTGGATTTTCATTCGTGATTATCATTATTATTAATTAATATATTTTTATTCAGAAAATAAATTGGAATAGTGTGGGGAATTTAGACCAGCGCCTTGTCTGCACCAGGACGCTAATTTAAATCCCCGCATTGTTCATAATAATTTTCTCATTGATATATCACGCTATTGTGACTGTTTTGTACTTTTTATTTAAAATATTCAAACTCCTATTAGCATTAATATAAACTGAAAGATAGAAGATGGGCCATTATTAAGAAAATAATATCACGAACTAATTAAGTCCCTTGTTACGGTCATTAACTTCCTTGTTGTGTTATGATTCATTCACCTTTGTCCTTTTTTTATCATTGAATTATTCCAATTATTATAATTATTATATATATTATTAATAAAGTAATTGAAACCTGAGTTCCAAATCCCATAGAGTGCAGAACATGTGACAACTGTTCGTCTTTTTGCAGTATCGCATTTTTGCAGTAGGCATGAAGATTGCAATCTGTCACTTTAAAGTGGCACGGTTGCATGCATAATTTACTTGATACCTGATAACAATAATAATAATAATAATAATAATAATAATAATAATAATAATAATAATAATAATAATAATAATATATCATGTGTACACCACTGAATCATTTGAACATTTAACTATTGTATTCCATCCTCCTCTAAGCTTTTAACAAAACACCTAAGTCATAAATGAAGGTGAATTTCAGGAAGCAGGAATCTCTTGTGTATTTGTAGTAGCCAGATTTACCGTTTTACTGTAACCTGCAAGCTTGAGAGAAGTGTTAAATTTTATCACTTCTTTTGCATTCACATATGTGCACAAGGGGCCTGGTAGCTTGGTGGATAGCGCGCAGGACTCGTAATTCTGTGGCGCGGGATCGATTTCCGCACCAGGCAGAAACAAATGGGCAAAGTTACTTTCACCCTGAATGCCCCTGTTACCTAGCAGTAAATAGGTATCTGGGAGTTAGTCGGCTGTCACGGGCTGCTTCCTGGGGGGTGTGTGTGTGGTGTGGAAAAAAATAGCTAGTTAGCAGTTGATTGACAGTTGAGAGGCAGGCCGAAAGAGCAAAGCTCAACCCCCGCAAACACAACTAGGTGAATACATTACTGACCTAAAGAAATATTAAGTCTTCGGTCTTGGCAACAATTCTTATTTCCTAATAGCAAACTTCAAGGCTTAGTTAAGGACTACATAGGATTTGAACGCTACAAATTATTCTAATGCACTTTCCAAGGCTGGCCCCAATAATATTAGGGCAGTTACTTGTAAAGTTTACCAAACTATGGCTTTGCTTTGTAAATTTCCTCTGTTGTAATATATCGTAAAATGCCATGTGATATTACACTAAGAATGAAAATAAATGTTTTATACTGTGGCACAAATCATATATTATCTCTAAAGAGTGAGTTGTCTGCAAACTTCCCTCAACCTTTTGAGAATATTTTTAAAAAGTCGTTTGCAATTTCTCGATATGACAATGAGATATTGTTGTTGCAATGTAAACTGATATACCTTACGTTTTAAACTATGTTTTAGAAATGTGTGGCACAATTAACACAAAAATAATGTGTGAGAAAGAGAAAAAGTATTATGTACTAAACAAAATTTTTTTTTAACTGCAAAAACAATATTTATAAACAGATTCAATATATTACGAAATTTAGAGAGGTCCGTGGACAAACCTGTGAACGACTTTGATTCATATACTTAAGTCCCAGGATCGAACCCTGCGGCGGCATAAATAATATGAGAGCATTTCCTTCCACTTCACGCCATTGTTCACCAAAATGGTAAGAGGTACATGGGAATTAAACACTCCACAAGTGTTTAGTTGTACACTAACATACACACACTCACATATACCTCTATAAATCCAATCCCCCACCCCACACACACACACACACACACACAAACACACACACACACACACACACACACACACACACACACACACACACACACACACACACACACACACACACACACACACACACACACACACACACGCACACACACACGCACACACACACACACCTAAGTAAGAGTAAGGAAAAACCTAAGTAAGGAGAAATTTAGGGCGCTTTACACTGTGTGAGACCAGTCTTAGGTTATGCCGACCTGAAGAAACACATCAGGAAACTTGAAAGGTTCAGAAATTTGCGACGAGGCTCGATGAGGAAGGAAGAGAGCTTGAAGGAACTGAACCTGACGACACTAGAAAAAGGAAGGGAGAGGGGAGATGTGATTGGAACATTTAAAATACTCAGGGGGATTGACAGAGTGGAAATAGACGAAATGTTCGCACGGAATACTAACAAAACGAGGGGACATGTGTGGAAGCTGGAAACGCAGATGAGTGACAGAGATGTTAGGAAGTTTTCTTTTAGCGTGAGAGTAGTGGAAAAATGGAATGCACTTAAAGAGCCGGTTGTTTAAGCAAACTCTATTCATAATTTTATAACTAGATATGAGAGGGAAACAGGATCATTGTTTATAGTCTTTGCAACAACCGATGGGTAGAAAGGCGGGATCCAAGAGTCAATGCTCGATCCTGAAGGCATCAATAGGTGATTACAAGTAGGAGAGTGTACACACACACACACACACACACACACACACACACACACACACACTTTCCAAACACACATGACACACAGGACATATGAGAAACATACTCCCTTTGTAACAAAACCAGAGGAAGATTTAGGGGGATCAATTCCAAACTGTTCTCCCATCAGCAATAGGTAAACCTTATGGGTAAACCGAATTTCGTATTTCAAGCGCAGGTTAGACATCTATATGTGCGTGTTCAATTAGATATATAAGTGGGATATGTATAACATGTTCATATGCTTGCAGTAACTGAAGCATAAACAGTTGTTTTAAAGATTTAGTAGTATTAACAGTGGAATCACTTCTGTAGTATTTTTACTAATAAATGAGACCTGTTTAACAGTGGTAGTATTTGAGATAGTATTTGTAAGAATAGGATCATTAATTAACCTTTACTTTAAAATTGTCATGCAAATTTTCAGTACAGTTTGATCTTTCCCCAAACACCATATCGACTATGGTGCACGAACAACACGAGACCAGAAAAAGCCATGCATTTTATGTATTATTCTCTCAAATGTGCCTAATCATATAAGGTAATACCAGGAAGGGGGTGTAATGTCTTTGAGCAGATAGCCAGCAACACAGATTTGGGGGGATTCTGTGTTTTTTCATGTACTCTATTTTCGTGTAATATGTGATCATTCTTCGTTCCATCCATCTACCCTTCATCCTTCCACTATTTATCTATCGTTCTTCTATATCACATTTATATCCCGCTGTCTCCTTCCTCCTACTTTTCTCTCATTCTCTTGTGTATCCCCTCTCTCCTAATTCTGGCTAGTTTTTTTACAAACACGGACTCAGAAAATCCTGAAACTCCAGCTAGCCATGAATCCACCGAAAAAATGTGGACGTATCACAACAAAATCCTTATGGAGAGCAAGCATTCTCGTTTTCTTGCTTCCGTCAAGCTTTACACGGTCATTTAAGCATTTTATTGATACATAAATAGTAGACAGAAAAAATGTGAGAGGAAGAAACTGAGAAAGCATTAGAGATATATGAAGACAGATAGACACATAGCGAGAGTAAATATACTGGGATGGAGATGAAAGTTAAAAGGGGATACTCTGAGACAGATCAGGAGAGCTTATGAGAGAAAAGGAGAGAGAGATTCGTTCATTATAAAAGAGAATTAGAGAGAAAGAGAGAGTGGGGGATGAAAAAATGGGGAATGGCGATAGTAGAAGGGAGAGAAAGAATGTAGAGTGAGACGGGGGGGGGGGGGAAAGTGTGTCATTGTGTGGAAGGTGGTTATCTTGGTTATCTTGAGAAGATTTCGGGGCTTTTTAGTGTCCCCGCGGCCCGGTCCTCGACCAGGCCTCCACCCCCAGGAAGCAGCCCGTGACAGCTGACTAACACCCAGGTACCTATTTTACTGCTAGGTGCAGGGGCATAGGGTGAAAGAAACTCTGGGGGAGAATGGGAAAGGGGAAACAAAGTGGCATTTGCAATGCGCAGGGCTCACTGGCCAAGTAATGACGCAATCAGTTTCATGATGAATTTGTAAAGCAAATCAGTTTCTACTAGTATTGGTATACAAGTACTGGAATGAATACTATGAATGGTATACTTCTAGGACTGATGTAGATAATAGCACTGATGTAACTAATAAGACTGATGTAACTAATAAGACTTATGTAACTAATTAGACTGATGTAATTAATAGGACTGATGTAACTAATAGGACTGATGTAACAATTAAGACTGATGTAACTAATAAGACATGTAATTAATAGGACTGATCTAACTTCTAGGACTAATGTAACTACTAGGACTGATGTAACTAATAGGACTGATATAATTCGTTGGACTGTTAACTACAAACACTGGTATACTTAACAGGATTGTAAAAACTACGTTGATTAGTGTAACTGATGAGACTGATGGGAATATGTGAGGGAGAGCAAGAGTCACAGGACGATTAATGATTTAAGAATGTGGCTTGATAATAGTGTTTTATACAAAAGAACAAGAATCATGTGCGGAATCTTGCCAGCAAAATAGCTAAGGAAATTATATAAAAGACGCTTGCCTCCTGGCTTCACAACAGCAGCTGCAAAAGTCTTTTCTGAAGCTCACGTTCGCTCACACCTGGAGGATGTACCACTCTTTTAATTGGCCTCTACTACCCACCCCCTTCCCCCTCCTCCCTCCTCCTATGCTTTCCTCGACTTCCAACACGGCATGAAGTTAAAAAGGATGACTTATCAAAGTCCCCCAAACTAAGTAACTAATCTAAGTAGCTTAAAAGGGCAATTTTCATGAGGTCAAGTGCCTTGACTCATCTTCGTGGCATCCCAAATAATGGGAATTATATTGTAAGTCCGAGTCATTTCTCTCCTAATTTGCATATGAAATATATTCTCATAACACACAGATGTTCAGTAAATCAAGCTGATTGACCACATGAAAGCTCTTTCAAACTTATTATACTCGCTTGAATGTAATGTGAATGTAACACAATTTTATACTCAGGAGACACAATAGACCGTTACAATAAAATTATACGTGGTAAAAATATAAACTTAGCTTCTATATCTAAGACAAAAATTTCATATGTAAATACATATAAATTAGCAAAAGAAGGCTTCAAGCCGGGGAGAATATGTAGAAGCATTTGTAACAATTAATGTTAACCCTACGAATCCGATAGGTGTCGGATAGAGGATAAAAGGGAGAGGGAAAGAGAGAGAGAGAGCGAGAGAGAGAGAGAGAGAGAGAGAGAGAGAGAGAGAGAGAGAGAGAGAGAGAGAGAGAGAGAGAGAGAGAGAGAGAGAGAGAGAGAGAGAGAGAGAAAAAAAACGAGAGAACGAGAGTGAGAAAATAAAGAAAAGCAGCTAGACATACAGGCACATAGACAAACAGAGAGACACGCACACACACACACAGACAAAGAGATAGGGAGAAGTAAAGCAAATCTGTTCTAGTTTCTGTTTGGCATGTCCAAGACTTTTTAATTGCATGGTGGATGGTTATGAAAGGTAATTGGATATCTCTGGCTGCCAACGGACAATGTGAAAAGTTTTAACATGTGAAGCCATTATTGCAAATATTTGTGCACACCAGTTGATTGTATTTACAACTAAATTTCCAGCATCTTAGAGCAGCATGTGATCACAATAAGAGCAACTGTGCAACTCATATGTAAACAATTTCTCCCACCAAGCAACCAAAGCAACACAAATGAAAAATTCCTTTCCGGCAAACAAACTGTGCAGTGTAAATGTAAATAAACTATCAATCAGCAAACATACAGTAGAATAAAAAACGCAAACAATCCCTCACGAAAACCTGGCTAACAAACAATGCAACCAAAAGTAAACAGTTCACTACAAACAAACAAGCAGTGATATAAAAATGTAAACAATCTCTCACAACAAACAAACTGTGCATCAAAAACGTAGACAATTCATCTCATTAAAAAACAGTGAAACACAAAGGGAAAACAAATCTAACACAATATAAATTGAGGCACAATTGAAAACAAACCCTCACACTAAACAGTGTAACAAAATTACAGAATCCAAACGCCAAAATGCACCATAAATATTAAAACATCAATCAGAGTAAGGAAAACTACTCAATCCCTCACAACAAACAAGCAAGGTCGGCTAATTATTACCAATTCGACACATAAAAACAAGCAGGACAATCCAAACGTAAACATTTCCACACAAAAAACACTCAAAGAGTACACCAAATGTAAACAATCCTTCACAAAAAAATAATAATAAAAAAAAATCATTTGCGGGAATTTAAAACAAAAGTAGTATGGAGAGACAGGACCGGAACGCCGTCTCAAGCAAAAGAGTTTGGTATAATAGCATTTTTTTTTAAATTCATTTGAAGCTATTAACAGGCTTAAACCAACAAAAAGAATCCAGCTAAAAATATATGACAATAGAAAAATATTTATATACATTTATTGCTATCTAGATGTAAGAAAAACTTTCGAGATAAAGACAATATAGAAACTTTAAGCTTATGAAACAGGATATGCGAAGAGTGGCAGGAAAAATAGTAGAAGTTATACACTCCAACGCTCCTGGTAACTTCCTCTGTTTAACTTTAGCACCAAAGGATCGTGTGCCGGAGGCCTGGGAGATGTGATCCGGTGTTGTGTCCTGGTTTCAGTTTACCAGGCTTAGCAGAGTGAACTTCACACCACTATAAGGTCTGGTTACATCTGAATTCTGGGACGCGGTGCCTAATTTTTTTTCTCCTGTCTCCTGTTTCGTCGCTAGATATGGGGTTATGGGAACTTATGGTATATACGGAGGTATGGATATGTGATATACAGGTTCCAATAGGGGAATTGACGTGAGGGAGGGTTTCTGGAGAGGAAAATAGAGTCAAGGATCACCTCGAGATGTTTACTGGATGTTTCTTGAAGCATGCGATGGGGGAGTCCTTGCATTGTGATACAAAATCGAGACGTTAAAACATTAGCAAATAATTTATAACATGGCTTTACTAATGACAGCTCATTTTTGTTTTGTTTTTTTACTATAATTTCTCCAACATATTTCAAGCAGCCTTGGACAGAAAAACAGATAATCAAGAAAACAAAAGAGTAAGGCAGTCAAACAGACAGACATCCTCTCTTATTTGTATAGATATACAGTCTGGTTCGTTCTGAATTCACAATCGAGAATTTCAGGTTTGAAATGGTTCTTGTGTCTGGAAAGTTCGAAATCCTCTGGTGTCATTGGAGACTGAGATTTCGTGGAAAAGCCGCCCGATTCCCTGTCTTTTTAATGATCTGAAGGTGACCTATTAGTTAGCGCACTGGCCAGCTATCCGGCTGGCACAGGTTACGATTCTCTCATATTCTTGATAAAATATTCTTGCGAGTTCATGCAAGAATGTGTTATCTATAGGCACGAGTTTTCACCAGTAAACATGATTGATAGAAAATGTGGGTCTGATGTCCTCTGTCATGTCTGAAGCCGACTGAATTTGTTCACTAGAATGTTGAATCCACATTTTGGTTCCTTATTCCAGTTCTAGTATATAATTTCTCAGTGAGGCGACATATTCTCGTTCGGGTATATCATTCCACCCTTGCGTGACACATTATAGTACTATTATATCATTCCATAAGTCTTTTGGCTTTCGTGTCCAGATTAACAATAGGGCCTGTGAGTGTGTGTCCATTTTCGTGGCTGTCTGTAGGCATTTGTGTGTGCGTGTCTGCTTGGTGTGTGAATTTGAGACTATATGTGTGAGTGTGTGGGTATAAAGAGCTAAATGATAATCAGCGGTGAATATAAATCAGAGACTTCACATATATCTCATTGTTTACAACAAAGTTGACAGCAGTGAAATCATTGTCAGTCTGCCGAGACGTACTGAATGCATCTGAGAACGAACAAAAGAGAAAGGGAGAAAAGAGATATATATAGAGAGGGAGTTAGTAGGAGAAGGTGATAAAGAGAGTCATAAAGGTAGAGAGAGAGAGAGTTGGAAGGAGACAGAAATAATGCTAGAGAGTACGAAAGAAAAGAGAGAGAGAAAGAGAGAGAGAGAGAGAGAGAGAGAGAGAGAGAGAGAGAGAGAGAGAGAGAGAGAGAGAGAGAGAGAGAGAGAGAGAGAGAGAGAGAGAGAGAGAGAGAGAAAGTAGTAAGACAAAGGAGTAGAAGATACACGGGATCTTCGAAGCTACCAACTACTCTCACTGAGCACCAGTACACTTCCACAACGCTGAAAACGACATCGAAAGCTTTCCGACTTTAGAGGAGAAATATATATAATGCCGAAGGTACGAGAGGACACAGCGGCCGCTGGAGGTGGGGTAGTGGTCCTGTGGGAGCCAGCAAGAGAGGTGCGTGACGAGGCACAAGATCAATATCTACATAGCTCATGGTACGCTGGCCGCTACAATGACGCCTTGTAAATGAAAGACTTCATCCACTACTTACTCCCTCCCACAAGCCCTGACCTTCGCCCCTTCCGCTAACCTTTTCCTTCTCCCTGATCTCTCTATAACCCCCTTCCATCTCCACCTCACCTTGGTCTTCGTCCGCTCTCAACCCTTTACTTGCTATTTCTCTTAGCTTTCGTTATTATTGTTCTCGAGATTCTTTCTCTCTTAACTCTTTTGCATTCTATTTTAGTATTACCCATTGATTGCCTGGTTTTCTCGGCTGGATGATAAACCTTCTCTCTCTCTCTCTTGCGCTGCATTGCCATGTTATTTTCATCTTGTTATTTGCTATAAGGTAGCAGATGTGTGGTCTCTAACGACACGAAATTAATCTCTGCCTTTGGGGGAAGGTGTTCCAGGCGTACACTGAGACATTACCAAGAGGCTCGAGGCTGGTGTGGCAATACACCTTTAATACGGGTAATCGTCTATAGAAACTAAAAGGTTTTCAGTTATCCTAAACTTTAATAACGGTAATATGTTGTAGAAATTCTGAGGAGGGGGAGGGGCAGCGGTAGTCTCTCAATTTAGAAGAGGATAAATTCTATGGAATTGAGAGTTGGTTAATCTTCCAGCTGCATACATTAAATGGTGGGAAGCTACAGTGGTATCTTAATGTTTAACACCACCAACTGAAACAATGCCATTCATTCGCTGCGCAAAATATTTCGACAGTGAGAATAAACCTATGCAACGCGGAAGAGAAAAATGTAACTCAAACATGGGATAAAGTTTATTTGCCAACAGAGTTACATAACACCGGAGCAAATGACATTAAAATTCGGTTAGTTAAATATTTGTTTAATTAATGGTTTTAACTAGATATAGTCGCCGCCAAAGTTATGAGCGAATATTTCGTTCCTGAACAAACGCCACTAATGTGTTCCTTTGAAAGTATCGTCCGGGAACATGGAGAACTAAATACTAGCCAGGACCAGCAGGTTTATAGAGTCATACGTTTAATGCAATAGTAGTAATGATAATGGTGATGGTGGTGAGCTACAGTGGTAGCAAGGAAGATTAAGTTCATATTACTCTGGTTCGAAATAGTTGCGCTTAAACCTTATGACAAACACACACACAAGGAAATACTGTCGGTGCTTCAGCTTGGCTTTGTCTATTTTTATGAATGTATGTCTCTGTCTCTGTCTCTTTCTGTCTCTGTCTCTGACTCTCTCTCTCTCTCTCTCTCTCTCTCTCTCTCTCTCTCTCTCTCTCTCTCTCTCTCTCTCTCTCTCTCTCTCTCTCTCTCTCTCTCTCTCTCTCTCTCTCTCTCTTTCTCTCTCTTTCTCACGCTTCTCTGTCCTGTTTCACAATCATTTGTCTTGGCTGTAATGAGTGAGTAAGCAAATTGGGTTGTGCAGTCCGGTGCCGTCACAAGATACAGTAGTTGCGAAAGTGCTCCCCTAAGCAGAAATGGGTCAGAGAGCTCCAAAATTGTTTAACACACTTGGAACATTGAGTTTCAACTTGGTGTGTGTAGCTCTGATACTGTGGATGTGGTTGCAAGAATATGTGAAACGGTGAACATGGATGTGTGTGATACATATTACTTTGAGGAGTAATATAGGAAGCAATAGAGAAAATTATATATATAGGAGTAATATAATATATATATATATATATATATATATATATATATATATATATATATATATATATATATAAATTACTAGGAAGAGTAGTATATATATATATATATATATATATATATATATATATATATATATATATATATATATATTTATATATATATATAAATATATATATTACACAATAAAGGCAAAAAAAAAAAAAAAGGGAAGGGGGTGGTAGGAGAAAAGCACACAGAAACTGTATTGGAGGGGACCCACATTCCCTCCAATGCGTTATGTGTGGTTTCCTCCGAGGCTATAGGTCCCCCTTCTTCCAGCAAGAGGTAGTACTCCCTTCCTTATATTAAAAAAAAAAAAAAAAAAAAAAAAAAAAAAAAAAAAAAAAAAAAAAAAAAAAAAAAAAAAAAAAAAAAATTATATATATATATATATATATATATATATATATATATATATATATATATATATATATATATATATATATATATATATATATATATATATATATATGTCGTACCTAGTAGCCAGAACGCACTTCTCATCCTACTATGCAAGGCCCGATTTGCCTAATAAGCCAAGTTCTCATGAATTATTATATTTTCTCTAATTTTTATCTTATGAAATGATAAAGCTACCCATTTCATTATGTATGAGGTCATTTTTTTTTTATTGGAGTTAAAATTAACGTAGATATATGACCGAACCTAACCAACCCTACCTAACCTAACCTAACCTATCTTTATAGGTTAGGTTAGGTTACGTAGCCGAAAAAGTTAGGTTAGGTTAGGTTAGGTAGGTTAGGTAGTCCAAAAACAATTAATTCATGAAAACTTGGCTTATTAGGCAAATCGGACCTTGCATAGTAGGATGAGAAGTGCGTTCTGGCTACTAGGTACGACATCTATATATATATATATATATATATATATATATATATATATATATATATATATATATATATATATATATATATATATATATTTTTTAAGTGTATGTGAGGGGTTATTGTGATTTGTGTAATAGCGTGTTCTATGATGTATGAGAATACATGTATTCGTGTGATAGCGTGTACTGTGTATATGAGATACCATTTACCATGTATGTGATGGCCTGAAACGGACTGAATGTTGAATGTACAAACTTAGGAATGCTTCAACTCGTGCTCATGATGGAACGTATTAGGTATTAGATATGCACAAAAGGAGCTACGTGGGAACACTATGTTAGACACTATTGCGGAAGTCAAAGCTAGAAGCCGAGTCTTGAGGAGATGTCGTGCCCATTGAAGGGTCTATAACGAGGCTTATGAAACTTAGGCTTCAGGGGGCTCCTATTCCCAGAGGAACACATGAAGGAACTTTATTCCAAATTCTTTAAAAAAAAAATTTCACCATCTTCTACTGAATCAAAATCTGAGATGTAGTGGTAAAATTAAATATTGTGGTAATTTATTGTGAATCATTGAAGAATATGACAGTGATTACACAGATCTCGTTGCTGGTTACGAAGCTCTTCCCCCATACCTTTCAAGCTTTAGGACCCCATAAGTCTTAGGTCCGCCACTGATCATATTATGAACTATAATGAAATTGGAGCCAACTGTGGGCCAGAAGTTTCATGTTACCAAAGATCTTGGATGTTCTCACACATTTGTGAACTCAATAAATATCCCACAAAACAAAGGTTTCATTATTTCGTCAATACTCTCTCTAATCTCTTGATTGGAACGAAAAGAGATTAGTAAGCAATGCTGAGCAATGCATCGTACTGCGCATGTATGGGAAAGGTTAATATCGATCTTACATTTTTGTTTAAAGGGTTGCTGGAATATATTTATCGAAGCTTGTTCACATCTTGGATAAAGACGTATGTTTTGCCCACTCTATTTGTCTATGCAGGCGATGAGTCACAATAACGTGGCTGAAGAATGTTGACCAGACCACACACTAGAAGATGAAGGGACGACGGCGTTTCGGTCCGTCCTGGACCATTTTCAAGTCGATTGTGGTCCAGGATGGACCGAAACGTCGTCGTCCCTTCACCTTCTAGTGTGTGGTCTGGTCAACCTACTTGTCTATTCCGAGTTTAGGAAAGGCAAGGTTAGGCCCGTGTCTCCATGTAAAACCATATGATTGCTTCAGTAGGCCGAATTATATGATTGAAGTGATTGTAAAAGCGCGTGACTACCCAAATCTCAGCAGAATTGTTGTTTAACCGAATGTAAATATTCCCTATATGATCACAGGCTCGTAGTCATGGCAGAGTAATTGCCATGACTTTACGAACGTTGCCATGATCATAGCAGTCGCTGCCATGCCCAGAGCAGTCTCTATCATGCCAACAGCGGTCGTCGCCTTCTCCAAATATATAATATACATTACGCATTATTATAAGCCATTAAGTAAGTACTGAATCTAAGGTCTAACAATAACATTGATGAGAAGGTAGTGAGGTGAACAGGGGCTCCATTATGTAGGATGTTCATACATTCCATGATTAGATCATTCAAAGATCCTTCAATAACACCTTAGTTCTTGGACTAAAGAGTAAGATTGTACACCAGCCAACCACAGAACAACGACTTACTTGCGATACAGAAGAGTCCAAGGAGAAAGATGTTCTTACCTGTAAGACAATATAAATTCCCAATAAATGTTCTGTAGTTTGCCTGAACAGAAAAATATTAAACATTAATTGTTATTGAAATAATTATTTATACTTTCAGTTATACAAAATATTGAGGAGACACTGAAAATACGTATGTATTATAGTTTAAAGACAACGACCATATGTTAATTCTCAATTCGAGACTCCAGAAACAGTTCAAGATAGACAAAGGAGAAGACATCCTCCACTGACTTGTTAGGAACGTTTAAACTAATAAAGTGTAAATTTATTATAAACTGTGATTAAGAATCATGCATAGTCAACATTATCTCCATCTTCTCAGCAACATACAACTTCAATAGCCAGTTTTACCCAATTGTGCAACATTACCTGAAGTCTACGGAACCGCCTAAATTCCTCTAATATTCAATGGACTGAAAGTCTACGAAATCTGATAATTTTAAGAAGTAAAATCCACTTTGATTTCTCTACTAGACAGGAGTTATTCTCCACACAGTCTAGTGGCAATGTAAACCTTTGTGACATAAACCAAATTTATAATACCCTTTGTGACATGAACGCAAATGATTTAAATCCTAGTGATAAGAGCCCGAGAAGCATCCTGAACCCTAGTTACAAAAACATAACCAAACCAGAATATAGTGAAGTTTTAACATGTTATATAGAGAGCTAAATTGTCTTGCATCAAGTGTGAGGACAGGGAACATGCTTTGATGCTCATCAATATTTTGATGTTTTCGACCAAAAGCGTCAAAGTTTCTATGGTTTTGTGACATTAAAAACACGGCAATAATAACGTTTCCTGAGACTACGTGCGTTGTCTACGTTCGTACGATTCTGTTTAGTCAAAATGACAACACATTTAACGCTTGTCACAACTTGAGACATCATAATGATGCTTGAAAAATATCATCAATGTCATACCTGTCTATGACAACAAATGATTAAAATGACACAGGACAACAAATGATTGAAACTAAGGGAGTAAAAAAAGAGAAAAACCCCTATAGTACAGTTTGGTTCGTTCTCGACTCAAAATCGAGAATTCCGGATTCGAATCCTGGGCGGGAAACAAGTAGTTAGGCGCGTTTAATATCACCTCATGACTCTGTCTACCTAGCAGTCAATACGTACCCAAGAGTTATTCCCCGTCTTGTGTGGGGTGCATACTAAGGAGAGTCAGTAATTCGACCTTAGGGGAAATCTCGATATATTACCTAACAAACACTGCATTTATAAACTGGCTGCAGGACCCTTTACACAATTAATTATTATTATCATTATTATTTTCTATAAATATTAACAAAAACATTATGAAGGAACATTGCTACGAAACATTGCCATGGAGTATTAAAAGGGCTTTCATAAGATTTTCGTATCTCTTTGACCTTTTCATTATCCCTGAAGACTGCATGATCTCAAGGCTTTTACATCAAGTGTTGACCTTTAAAATACTTAAGTTTGGATTTGAAATTCGACATTTGCATAAACCTTGACCTCTGTGTGGGATCTGATCTCCATGTGGCCTTTAACGAGTGTATGCGTTTCTAGATAGCGGGAGAAACCTTTGACTTTTACGTAAACTCAAAGTTTCTAATTCCCCTTTGACCTTTAATTAACATTCACTTCTACAACTTTCTTTAACAAAAATATGAACACTTTAGTTGGAATTTTCTCCTGTATGTTAACAAATATTATTTTCACTTAAAATTATTATATATTGACCAGACCACACACTAGAAGGTGAAGGAACGACGACGTTTCGGTCCGTACGGGACCATTCTAAAGTCGATTTGAGAATGGTCCACGACGGACCGAAACATCGTCGTCCCTTTACCTTTTAGTGTTTGGTCTGATCAACATTCTTCAGCCACGTTATTGTGACTCATCGCCTGCAATTATTATATATACTAACCTTAATCAAGTTAATTGATAGGTTTATTCAGCCGCAGACGATGAGTCACAATAACGTGGCTGAAGATATGATGACCAGACCACACATCACAAGATGAAGAGACGAAGACGTTTCGGTCCGTCCTGGACCATTATCAGGACAGGTATTTTTTTGCTCATTGATGTATAGATAAGTTTGGTATCATTAGGAATTGCAAGCAATATGAAACTGTGAAATATGTTGTTGCTTTAAATTATTTATATTTTGTTATATATAGTAAACCCCACAGTCCTTGATAGGGGTGTTTACCCTGATGGCCCAGGTATGATCCCTGATTTCCTGATGCAAAGCCTGGTGTTTTGTTGTGATCCCTTACTTCCTAGTATGATGCCTGAAGTTCTGGTGTGATCCCTAACGTTCTGGCTTTATACCTGAAGTTTCTAGTTTGGAATCAGATGTCTTGGTTTGCTTCCTGAAGTTCTGATTTTTATTCCTGGAACCTGGATTTGATCTCTAACTTCCTGATATGATCCCTGACGACCTGGTGCTATCTTTATCTTCATCTACACCAATGACCTGATCTTGGACTAATTAATAGTTTTATCTTTGTCTAAGTAATTGCCTTGATCTCGGTACTAACTGGACTTTTGTTAAGATCTATCATCAAGGTTTCTTGCCCAATTTGAAGATGGCTTTGACAAACCTATCAAATAGAGGTTAAATTTTAAATAGTTCAATTATCAATTCCACTTTGTGAATAGCACAGAACTTAACTGATCGGCCCTGATCTACATTCTTTTCTTTGAAATGCTTTCACAGGCTTTCAACCAGCTGGAATTTAATGCAGTTCTCCAGGCATATAATATATACCTCACAGTCACCGCCGTGTCTTAAATTACGTTCAATTGTAATTTCTTCATTGTGTGTTTCCCGAATTTGGTATTGTTTACCGTTTTCATGCAAAGGAAGTTTGCTAGACTTCATCTGGTCTGCGACTGATCATCCCCTGACCTGACTACAAGAAGGACCCGACACCTGAGTGGAGAGCGTTCGGGATTCCTAGAGCTAAGGTTCCGGGTTCGATCCCCGGTGGAGGCGGAAAAAAATAGGCAGAGTTTCTTTCACCCTGACGCACCTCTTCACCTAGCAGTAAATAGGTACCTGGTAGCTAGACAGCTGCTACGGGCTGCTTCCTGGGGTGTGTGTAACTAAAAGGAGGCCTGGTGGAGGACCGGGCCGTGGGGTCGCTAAGCCCTGAAATCATCTCATGATATCCTCAAGACAGCACGATAACCCCTAGGTTGCAGGCTATAAACATTTGCCTAACTCCTGGAGACTTCTTTAGTGTAGAGGTAAGAACAATTCTTAGTTGTAAGGAAACATTCCAAAATGTCTTGCCCAACCCGTCCTAAGACCAATCCATTCCATCCTGCAGTCGACCCCAAAAACGCATTCATCCATTTTAACATATTGTTCCTTCAAAATATATTGTTTTCTTAAGTATATAGTATACATTATTATATATTTGCATACTGTGTTTATCTAGGCATTGGTTAGGTGAAGTGTTTATGTTCTGTTGGCGATTATTTGTATTTGCAGTACGTGGGTGAAACATTTTCAGCGTTGTGGATTGAACAAAACTCGTCAGCGAAGCACTTGTTGTAGAAGTGTTCGAAGGATATCAGTTGTAAGTCGTGTGTAAACACTTTTTCAGTCAGAAAATGGGGGTTTGGCGGGTGCTTGGAATGGACTCTGGCCTCTGTTTATGAGGACGCGCTGTCTTGCCCCTAACCAAGATTTGGACTCGGGTCTAATCGATTGTGAGTGAACAGATACGTAACTTACACGAGTATTGATGAGAGAGAGAGAGTGAGAGAGAGAGAGAGAGAGACAGAGAGAGAGAGAGAGAGAGAGAGAAGAGAGAGAGAGAGAGAGAGAGAGAGAGAGAGAGAGAGAGAGAGAGAGAGAGAGAGAGACAGGGAGCGCGAGAGATGAAATGGAAAAGAAGGGTTCAAGAGATAACAGCTCGATTTCGAAGGCACAAATAGTAAATAAACACTCATATATATATATATTATATATATTACCCATATATATATATATATATATATATATATATATATATATATATATATATATATATATATATATATATATATATATGTCGTACCTAGTAGCCAGAACTCACTTCTCAGCCTACTATGCAAGGCCCGATTTGCCTAATAAGCCAAGTTTTCATGAATTAATGTTTTTTCGTCTACCTAACCTACCTAACCTAACCTAACCTAGCTTTTTTTGGCTACCTAACCTAACCTTACCTATATATATAGGTTAGGTTAGGTTAGGTAGGGTTGGTTAGGTTCGGTCATATATCTACGTTAATTTTAACTCCAATAAAAAAAATTGACCTCATACATAGTGAAAAGGGTAGCTTTATCATTTCATAAGAAAAAAATTATAGTAAATATATTAATTCAGGAAAACTTGGCTTATTAGGCAAATCGGGCCTTGAATAGTAGGCTGAGAAGTGAGTTCTGGCTACTAAGTACGACATATATATATATATATATATATATATATATATATATATATATATATATATATATATATATATATATATATATATATATATATATATATATGTCGTACCTAGTAGCCAGAACGCACTTCTATGCCTACTATGCAAGGCCCGATTTGCCTAATAAGCCAAGTTTTCTTGAATTAATATATTTTCTCTAATTTTTTGCTTATGAAATGATAAAGCTACCCATTTCATTATGTATGAGGTCAATTTTTTTTTATTGGATCTAAAATTAACGTAGATATATGACCGAACCTAACCAACCCTACCTAACCTAACCTAACCTATCTTTATTGGTTAGGTTAGGTTAGGTAGCCAAAAAAGTTAGGTTAGGTTAGGTTAGGTAGGTTAGGTAGTCGAAAAACAATTAATTCATGAAAACTTGGCTTATTAGGCAAATCGGGCCATGCATAGTAGGCTGAGAAGTGCGTTCTGGCTACTAGGTACGACATATATATATATATATATATATATATATATATATATATATATATATATGTCGTACCTAGTAGCCAGAACTCACTTCTGAGCCTACTATGCAAGGCCCGATTTGCCTAATAAGCCAAGTTTTCATGAATTAATTGCTTTTCGACTACCTAACCTACCTAACCTAACTTAACCTAACTTTTTCGGCTACCTAACCTAACCTAACCTATAAAGATAGGTTAGGTTAGGTTAGGTAGGGTTGGTTAGGTTCGGTCATATATCTACGTTAATTTTAACTCCAATAAAAAAAAATTCACCTCTTACATAATGAAATGGGTTGCTTTATCATTTCATAAGAAAAAAATTAGAGAAAATATATTATTTCATGAAAACTTGGCTTATTAGGCAAATCGGGCCTTGCATTGTAGGCTGAAAAGTGAGTTCTGGCTACTAGGTACGACATATATATATATATATATATATATATATATATATATATATATATATATATATATATATATATATATTAGGAGGCAAAACATATTAAAAATATATATACACAAAAGACACATTAATCATTGACAGTATACACCAACACTTAAATACGCAGACCACGTTGTGTAAGTTCCCAGGGCACAATCTGACTCTCCAACCACTTGGAGTGGATGGTAGAGCGGCGGTCTCGCTTCATGCATGTCGGCGTTCAATCCCCGACCGTCCAAGTGGTAGGGGTACATTTCTTTCCCCTCTCTGTCCCATCCCAAATCCTTATCCTGACCCCTTCCAAGTGCTATATATTCGTAATGGCTTGGTGTTTTCTCCTGAACATCCTCCCACAACAAAATAACAGTCGTGAAAGCAGCATCTCCTCCCCAATGACTTTCGACCAAACATTCATTCATCGAACCCGCAGGATTGCCACAAGTCTGGTCTGTAAACACACACACACACACAAAAGCAACATTTCACATCTCGGAGTCTGATATTAAGAGAAATTGCTGTTTGATCTAACAGTTAGACTCTGGTGCAGCGGAGTGCCTGGGGGATAATTACTTGCTGGCCTTAATGGCCTTGTAGTGGTAGCTTATTAGAGGTGATAATTAGCTCAGGAGTGTGTTTACCCAGTGGTTCAGCCATTTGAGGATTATTGACAGAATAGATTTAGCACTGATTGCATAGTGTGGTATGAAAGTTTAACGTTTATTTTGAAAATTATTAATGAATTTGGATAGATTTGTATGGCTTTATGCCCAGCTTGTCCTTCTACGGTTTCCCAACGTCAAGAAAACGGATAATTTAGAGTGCCGTCTACTAAGCTACAAGAGGACCCACAACAGAAAACGGGACAGTATGTCACTTTAGCGAGCCGCCTCCATTTTCTTCGTGGACAATTTTTGGCCATATGTAACGCTTTCGAGCGAAATTTAAACTTCTTTGTAAGAGTACAGGTTGACTATACCTGTTACTTTTTTATGCAATCTTGTGGGTGTGTGTGAATAGATGTGCTGGTGCGGGTTTCTGATTGAACAGGTGTGCCTTTCTTACCTCTGTGTGTAATCATGTGTTTCAGTGGAACGAGCTACACAGAACCTTGGAACGAGTCAACAGATGCCACTTTTGAGTACCTCTTCTTATCTGTTAATTGCGCTACCTAATTATTAATTGATTATTTTAATGCCATACATGGTGCGCAAGCGTTGTCAATCATATTCATGTCAGTATATGTGACCATTCACACATACCTAACACTGAAGAAGTGGCATCCGATATCCCTCACAATTTAATGCATTACAAAGTTACGGTCAAATTGTCCTATTTTTTCTCACCAATTCTTCCTGCCATGTTTCTTTTCGTCTTGCATTCCTCTCCTGAGTCAATACAGTTCCTCTTCCTCTACAAACTTCCTCTTGTCACTCGTCCTCCACTTTCCTTCCCCCATCCTTTACCTCTCCTCCTTCCTCCAAGGAATGGTCTCAGAAACTCACACGCCCTCCTCTCCCTGTCACTACCAAGGGCACTATCTGATTGTCAGTAAATTAACCAATTGAGATAGAACTTCACGGGCTCGGGAGAGATCAGAAGCGTACCATACTGTAAAATGGAAACAGAAGTCGGAAAGACAAGTCCATAAATGATTCAAGATATAGCGAGGAAACTCATACCTTTCCAAAGAAATACGAAATCATTCCATAGTTTAGGAATGAAATAAGAGGTGTAAAAACAAATTTGAAAAATTCACTCTGATGTGATTAGAATAAAACATTAGCATTTGTAAGCAAGAATTAATCGAGAGCTACAAAATTATTTAGTGAACATATATATTTCTATGGTTGGATGAAATGTTTGTATAATGACAATGTCATTGACATTGATATGATGTTCTCTATAAAACGCCAGTGGGTGCTTGAAGCAAGCCAGATGGAGAATGTACAGCAGAAAAAATTATCACATGTGAGACATCTTGATTTTCCTGGTTCACTTTGTAATTTTTTTTTATTCTTTTTCGATTTATCCTCATAAGTCATTGTGAATTTCCGTTTAGCAGACCTTATTCTTGCATAGTCAGAATGATCAGCACATACTTTGCAACGTCAAGTTGATCATTCTTTGTTACATGCCTTGCATAAATACAATGATCAAAACATATCTTTCTCTTTTCCATTTCTTTAATTAGTGGGTGATGACCACCAGCCCTGTATGTGGGGCCCCAATCCTGCATGTTGCCCCCAGTCTAGCATGTGGGCCGAGTCCTGCATGTGGGCCTAGTCTTGCATGTGGGCCTAGTCTTGCATGTGGGCCTAGTCTTGAATGTGGGCCCCAGTCCTGCATGCGGGCCAAGTCCTGCATGTGGGCCTAGTCTTGCATGTGGGCCCCAGTCCTGCATGTGGGCCCAGTCTTGCATGTGGGCCCCAGTCTTGCATGTGGGCCCAGTCTTGCATGTGGGCCCCAGTCCTGCATGTGGGCCCAGTACTGCATGTGGGGCCTATTCAAGGCATTATCCCTAGTCCCCAGTTATGGTTCTCAAGCCCCGTCTCGGTCCATAGTCCTCCCCAAAGTCCCCCTGAAATTAAAATGTTGACCAAGATATATATTAATAAAAATACAATTGCACAACACTTGCTCCTATCGTGCTCATTGCCCTCGGAAACACAAGCATTTGCGTAACAATTAGGAGCAGGAATTTTTAGGTTTAAATAATTATTTTATTGCTATGTTAATCTTCTGGTTTACAATAATATTTATTGTAAAATTAAAAAAAATTAGTATACTTTCCAATTAGTTTTCTTCAATGAGTATTATTGTTTCATGTGAACATAATCATAAACAAGCAAATACAAACGATTAGTTATAATTGTCCTATTATGAAAACAATTTGAATATATGCAGATTATAAACATTACGAACAAATTCGACTGGTATGTTAGTTTCAAATGAAGTTAAAATTTGGGGGGTAGAAGTAGTCAAAGCTACTCTATCCCTTTGAGATGTATTTCTTTCTTGTCTCAATAAACATACTTGAACTTGAACTTGAAGTTAAAATGGAGGTAAAGAACTGGGCTCTGATATCATGGCACTGGATGAGGCACCCAGCGGTGCCCGTGTTTCCCCCTACATGTCCTTCCTCTCAATCTTCACACGTACCTTTCCCCCGTCCCCACGCCCATTGATGCAACAATTATCAATACTCTTTTCATGCAGGCGATGAGTCACAATTACGTGGCTGAAGTATGCTGACCAATCCACACACTAGAAGAGGAAGGGACGACGACGTTTGGGTCCGTCCTGGACCATTCTCAAGTCGATTGTCGATCAACTCACTCTCTTCATCTCTGTAAACATCTACACACCTTCTATATCTCCCCCCACCACCATTTTTACACCCATCTCTCATAATCTCAATTCCACACTTTCCTCTTATTCTTATATAAATACTCTCCATCTCCTCAAACTGTTCACACACCCTCTTCTTAATCCTCCTTCCCTGGCCAACACGTCCATCTTCACAAGTATCCTCCCTTCCTACACACATTCATGCCCTTACCCTGTCTCCTCCTTCCCTGCCCACTGGATTCCTGTCCCCATCAATGCAACCAAAAGTTTGCTCCCAGGATGCAAATCAATCCTCGGAACAAGTGTTTTGAAAATCAAAATTTTAAATCAATATTATTTTATCTGATAATAGAGTCTAGGGATTCGGCACTTAATATTTCACATCCACAGACCTCTTAAAGAAGGAGCATTCCTCTTAATGGGAGAATTGGGAGTATCCTCCCATTAATGGGGAGTACTGAGACTATCATAATCCGCTTACGATGCTCTCTGTAAAATTATCGTTAATACCGAAAAGTTTAATGAGGTTACCTCAAAGCAACTCGACTCTATCCTCAAACAGACTGTCTCCTCTAAAGATTTAGGATACAAGTATGTGCTTAGATATTCCCTCGCTTAGGATGGTTGCTTTGATATCCCGTGCAACGGAGAAATTAAGATAACCCGTCTCTTTATGTCCTCGCACGGATGCACGCAAAGTCTGTCCTTTGACTCGTCAAACTTCTTAGAAAAAACGGTGTGATGAACTGTCGTCTTCAAACTCGGAGAGTTTTTTCTTGTCGCTTGCTGAAGAAGTTACACATTTATTGCATATAATGGTGCGTGGGTTTAAGGCACGTGTCTGGGTATACTTAGGACGCTGGTTCGATACCCCATCGTTATTCATATATTACCTCATAGATATGTCACGTTGGTTATGCAATTCTCGGAAACATACCATAAGTAATGGTTCATTCTCAGCACGACACGTGTTAAAGATATGTTCTCTCAGTACATCGATTAGTAAGAAATCGTCAACCAATCATATGAAGGCTCTGATACACAGTTGGCTCCTGCTTTATCTCCTAACTAATATGACTGTAACTTATCCATTAAAACAGGATTTTAATAATGTAAAATAAAATGAATTTTTAAGTAGTTTCATGAGCCAGATTTCAGGTAGGCTGCTCTACGAAAAACAGCTCTTAGCTTGCTATTTCTTTACAAATATGAGTAACATTCATAATAGGCACTAATGAAAGTTTTAGAAATAAGAGAGAGAGAAAGAGAAAGAGAGAGAGAGAGAGAGAGAGAGAGAGAGAGAGAGAGAGAGAGAGAGAGAGAGAGAGAGAGAGAGAGAGAGAGAGAGAGAGAGAGAGAGAGAATTAGTGGTAGAAAGTATGAAAAAGATATGAGAGAGGACCAGGAAGATAAAAGGCAGAAAAAGAAACAAAGGAGAAGAGAGAAACGAGAACCCCCCCCCCCAAAAAAGGGAATAAAACAGGAAAACACAGGCTAAGTGAAAACCAGAAAATGAGCTAAAGAGACTTAAACAAATAGTCAGTAAGAACCACGAAGAGCCCCAAAATAAAGTACCCCCCCCCCACACTCTTCTTTACCAGCAGTAACCCTAAACCCCCCTATCTCCCCCTACCCCCCTATCTCCCCCTACCCCCCTATCTCCCCTCCACTCCCCCTCCTGTGTACGAAATGGGACGTGCGAAACAAAAGGGAGGCGAACAAAGGGGCCTGCAGGAGACCTGGCCTAGACAAAGACAGGGTGACCTTAAGCAGAAAGCTGATGGTGTTTCATGCCTTCGCTCTTTACACTAATTACATGTCATCTGGGCTCGGGAGCGCTTACCTCTCTTCCCGCCAGGTGCGCTGTATGGAACCACGCGAACAGAGGAAGGACAGTAATGGGGAGGGTGTGGGAAGTCATACTTGCTGAAGTCATACTTGCTAAAGTCATACTTGGTGAAGTTATTTTTGGTGAAGTCATGCTTGCTGAAGTCTCATTTGCTGAAGTCTTTCTAGCTGAAGTCATTCTTACTGAAGTCATTTTTTCTGAAGTCATGCTAGCTGAAGTCTCAATCTCTAAAGTCTCACTTGTTGAAGACAAACTAGCTGAAGTCTCACTTGTTGAAGTTATGCTAGCTGAAGTCATTCTTGCTGAAGTCATTTTTGCTGAAGTCATGCTAGCTGAAGTCTCACTTGTTGAAGTTTCACTTGCTGAAGTCATGCTCGCTGAAGTCTCACTTTCTGAAGTCTCACTGGCTGAAGTCATACTAGCTGAAGTCTCACTTACTGAAGTCTCACTTGCTGAAGTCATACTAGCTAAAGTCTCACTTGCTGAAGTCATACAAACTGTAATTAGGGTAGCTGAAGTCATACTTGAAGTCATACTTCCTGAAGTCATATTAGTTGAAATCTCACTTACTGAAGTCTTAAAAGCTGCACTTTTGGTAGCTAAAGTCGTAATTGCTGAAGTCATACATGCTGAAGTCATGCTAGCTGAAGTCTCACTTGTTGAAGTATTTAAAGTTGCAATTATGGTAGCTGAAGTCATACTGGCTGAAGTCATACTTGCTGAAGTCATACTAGTTGAAGTCTCCCTTGCTGAAGTCGTAAAAGCAGAAATTATGGTAGCTGAAGTCATACTAACTATAGTCGTAGAAGCTGAAGAAATATTAATTGTAGTCATATTAGCTGAAGCTAAAGTAATGCTACTGGAAGTTATACTATATGAATTTACACTACCTGAAGTTATAGTAACACTAACTGAAGTCCTACTAGCTGCAAACTATACTAGCAGAAGTGATACCAGCTAAGTTCATGCAAACTTAAATCATATGAAATGAAGTCATACTTAGAAAATATATACAAATTTAAATCATACTAGTGGAAGTCGTAGCAACTGAAGCCATTTAGTGTCTGAGGACATAGCCACTGAAATCAATTTAGTTTAATTCATTTAATTGAGGTCATTCCCTCTGAAATCATATAGCTGCCGGCATACTAGCTGAAGTAAAAATAGCTGTCATTACAGTAGGAGTTATTATACTAATTAAAGTTAAACTAGCTGAAGTCATGCCATTTGAAGCCACAACCATAGCCTTACTCGTCCATGCTATCTCAGCTAGAGTAAGATAATATTAGATAAATTGGAACTAGTTGAAATAATGCCAGTTAAAGACATAATATGTTAAAGTTATTCTCGCTTAGAATACGTTAGAAAATATGTGTACGCTCTACAGTATAAACCATTAAAGCCTGAACAATTACTGATGTAAAACGGAGTGGTATTTAGTAATTTTATGGAATGGAGAGTATACATTAGTGTTATTGGGCTGTGTGTTATTTGTTCAGAATAATGCAAGAGGACTTCATCGGTCATGCATTGCTTATATGTAATGCCACATATCATTAATGCATATTGGTGGTTTTCCTGATAATCAAAAGAAATCAGAGCTCATATCTCACTGTGTGATTTATCATGGTACCATTTAAGTCAGAGATTAAAATCCTAAATAGAACGCTTCAATTACACATTGAAGTAGATGTTTATCTCAGTAATCCCTCTTGCCACCCTTATCCTCTTCATCATCATTCGCTGTGAAGTGCTTCTTGTCTTTTTTTTATCATTTCCATTTCATTCTTCCCCCTTCGGTTCCATAATCAATCAATCAGTGTCCACTATCTTTCCCTTCTTCCTCTCATCTTGAGAGGTAAGTGTGCATGTATAATTCTCCTCAGGGGTTTGAACGTTGTCTTAGATTACTGTGGCAACGAGGGGTGAATATCCTATGAAATACTTAATATTAACGAAATATTTATCTTTTGATTGGGGATTTGATCTGCTCTTCGCTATTCTATTTCCTTCGTTTAATTGACGAATCTTCTCTAACCTAATGAGAATTTTTTTTTAACAGAATCCACTGATATGTTAAAAATGCGAAACAAATTTATCATTCGGTCTCTCTCTCTCTCTCTCTCTCTCTCTCTCTCTCTCTCTCTCTCTCTCTCTCTCTCTCTCTCTCTCTCCCTCTCTCTCTCTCTCTCTCTCTCTCTCTCTCTCTCTCTCTCTCTCTCTCTCTCTCTCTCTCTCTCTCTCTCTCTCTATCTATCTATCTATCTATCTTTCTCTTTTACCACTCACCAAGAATCTCTTCACCCTCCAATTCCTCACCTCCTTCTTCTTAAAACTCTCTCTATTTTCACAATAATTCACTAATAGTTCCTTTCTTCACTCTCACTTCTCACTCTCCGCACTCTCCCTCTCTTCACTATACCTCTCCTCAACCACTCTCTGTTCACCCACTCTTCTTCAGTGTAAACACGACCTACCACTATTGGATTGAGGCATTTGACTAATTACCCAATTTCCTCTCCCCTTCTTTGCTGGCTTTTTGTCAACAGAACGTGAGGAAAGGATGAAATGCAAAGAGGAAAGCGGAGAAACCAAGTGAAAGCAGAGAAAGAACATTACGGAGAGTGGAAGAAAATTATGAGTTGACAAAATTAGGAACAATGAAGAATTAATGAGTTGAGGAGGAGGAAGAGCGAGATAATAATGAAGGATTAGGAGGATGAAAAGTTCGTTTGATAAATGAAAGGAAGTTTAGAAAGTAGAGAGAAAGACATGGACGAAATTTATTAAGTTTGAAAACTTCAGGAAAAGTATTTTGACAATTTTTCTATATAGTGTGGCAAAAGAATCAGAACAAAATTTGTTTTATCTATATTAAATATTCCTAATGGTAGTTTTTTTATCATTTGATCAGATGATATGAAGACAGGACTTGTGAATTTGTAGAAAATGCTACACATTGTAATTTGAGTCACTGTAACTTGACTCACTGTAACTTGAGTCACTTTAACTTGAGTCATTGTATCTCGAGTCAGCGAAACTTGAGTCACTGTAAGTTAAGATATTGCAACATGAGTAATTTTAAGTTAATCAACTGCAACTTCAGTCAAAGTAACTTTAATAACTGTACCTTGCATTTCTGTAACTTCAATCATTGTATTTGTCTTTGTAAGCTGCATCGCTGTAACTTGGTTAGGATGGAAGTTAACAGAGGATCGCCCAACAGAACACCTTATTTTGATGATAATCTTACTGAGATCAGTGTTACCCTATTGAACCCATCAGTAACTAACGAAGAGTTAATTGGTTTATTGGTTACCTCTCGACACGAAGGGAATATATACCTTGAGAGGTTAATTATTTAGCTTTGTAGTAGATATACACCGGGAGTTTATCCATAGATTACTTTCAGGGCTACAGTATGCCTGCTCGTTGATCAATACGTTGTTGTAGTGGCATTAATAACCCTGCAGAGGTTGATAGGTAATATAAGCCCACAACCAAATCAGTTCCCTACACTTGGAGTATTATGGCACGTTTTGATGGGAGTTGCCGTGGTGCCATGGTGCCATTGAGTGACAGCCAGGGACATAGTGGTCTCATACGCGGCAGACCTGAGCCCTCCACTTACACCTCATAACACTATTTAATTACGTGGGCTTACTGAGTTAATAGTATTAATTTAGTAATGTAAATTTTAGGGGAATAATTAATTATCAAGCATTTTTTACATGTTGTTATTTAAGTGTTCCTTGTTTATCCAGAGAGTTGATGATTTGGAAATAATTTAAATATAACACCTCATTAGTTAAGACCTATTAAATGACTTCAATTAATAATATCAATAATATTAATAATTATTAATGGTGTCGGGGACAAGCAGACAGTGTATATATACATGTTAGGCTTATATCGACGCATCCCCTCCAAGGTCAAATTACCGATTCGCTACAGGATGCAATCCCCACAACAAACTAACTACTTGGTACCTATATAATGGTAGGTGAACAGAGGCTTTAGGTATAGGAAACGTGCCAAATTATTTTTGTCTCTCTCGAATACGAAATTCCTGATTGTGAGTCGAGAACCCCCCCCCCCCTCCCCCACACACACATACTGCCAGGAGCACAATGCAACTTGTGTGTACAGGACACCTTATCCACTCGACCATCACGACCGGACAAAAGCTGATAGTAGCCGAGGCTATTTACCCATCAGCCCGCCGGCACTCTGATGGTTATCATGGGCATAGTATTTTATCAAATCACCTCATTCTTTGGGGCATACGTGAGGAACACAAATGCGAACAAGCCTGAATGGTCCCCAGAACTATATGCAACTGAAACCTCACACCCCAGAAGTGACTCGAACCCATACTGCCAGGAGCACAATGCAACTGGTGTGTACAAGACACCTTATCCACTCGACCATCACGACCGAAAGAAAGCTAATGGTAGCCGAGACTATTTTCCAATCAGCCCGCCGGCACTCAAAGAATGAGGTGATTTGATAAAATACTATGCCCAAGATAACCATCAAAGTGCCGGCAGGCTGATGGGCAAATAGCCTCGGCTACCATCAGCTTTTGTCCTGTCGTGGTGGTAGAGTGGATAAGGTGTCCTGTACAGGCCAGTTGCATTGTGCTCCTGGCAGTATCGGTTCGAGTCACTTCTGGGGTGTGAGTTTTCAGTTGCATATAGTCCTGGGGACCATTCAGGCTTGTTCACACACACACACATACATATATATTTATATATATATATATATATATATATATATATATATATATATATATATATATATATATATATATATATATATATCACTAATAACTCATATTTGACCCGGCCAAGATTCGAACCCATGAAGTTCAGGATCACCCCTAAACGTACACAATACCGTGACCACCGCACCATTGATCGGCAAGGGATGGGGTCAAGAGCGAGAGAGGTCAAAGACTAGCAGGGTCAGAGGTGAGAGAAGGGGTCATAAACGACAGATTTCATAAGCGGGAAAGGTCAGAGGTGAAAGAAGTGAGAAAGGTCAGAAAGGAGGAGAAATCAGAGGTTAGAGGTCAGAGGCGAGAGTGGTCACAAGGGTAAAGGTTAATAGGAAATACCAGGAATTAAATTGACAACTACCGGTGGAACGTATTGATATTAACCTGCCACAAACCTCCCACCTTACATCAATGACAAAAACAAATCCCACAAATACCAAACAAATGACCAGTTTAAGGGTAAAAACCTTAAACCTTTTGAAAAATTTGAGGAGAAATACCATAGGCTGAAACAACGAGGCCAAGCAAAGAGGCACATTGTTATCTCTCCTGGAGGTCGGGGGGGGATTTCGAGCAACTCAAAGAGGAAGATCAAAGTCTGGCCGGTAGGTAGCCTGATATTACAAATCGATGGCGCTCAGACGATGCCTGTGGCCTCTAGTAAGGGTTTGGGGGCATACAGAGCCCATTGGGCACGATTTAGTATAGGAAAAGAGCTTTGTAACATCAAGAACTTATTTTCAAATGATTTGTTTAATATATTTTCATTGTAGAGTAAGACACATCAGCGTCCAGATGTTGATGAGTGGTCAGATAGCAGTGAGATCTTGTCAGGATTAGCAAGAGGAAAAGAGTATAGGGAGGACGCTTCTCTTTATCAATCACGTGGTTATATCTCTTCAATAATCACGTGACCCTTCTCATTCAATTGTCATGTGATAATACCTCTGCAAGTGTCACGTGACCATATCTCTTCAAGTTTCACGTGACCATACCTTTTCAAGTGTCACTTGACCATAACTAACAACGTAGAGGAGAAAAATCTTTAGTTAAAATGATTCTTTTCCTTCAATTCCAAATATTTTCTCTCCTGTCAGATTTTCTGCAGTTTAAGTCATTTCATCTTGTAAATTCCCGGTTCTCTTCCCTCGCTCGTTATCTGCAGCTCTTGTATCTACGTTATACGGATTGGAAGCTTTACTCCCAGTGCCAGCAATTTTTTTCCCAGTAATAACGGTTGGGTAGATGCCCAACATGGATTGGTCGGGATGGACTTGAAAACACGGGAGCCACGTAAAACTGTGACAAGCTCAACCCCCCCCTCGAGACATCTCAGATTAGCATTGACAAAGATGAATCACATTTTTAGGTAATATTGTGAAACTTTATGCGCTGATGATGATAAATAAAAAAATATATACCTATCGTTCTTTGGTAGTAATAAGCAAATCTGTGCGATTTGTATATATATATATATATATATATATATATATATATATATATATATATATATATATATATATATATATATATATATATATATATATATATATATATATTTATATATATATATATATATATATATATATATATATATATATATATATATATATATATATATATATATATATCGCATATATTTACAGGAATAAATGTAAAGAATCTGTACAAAAAAATTATGTATATCAGAGAGGCAACAGAAGATATAAGGGAAAGAAACAGAGCCAAATTATATACAAGAAAAGGACTCACCTCAGTATCTTCATTATATCACCCACACCCCAAGTGTTATAAAGGGCTAAATTAGGGCACTTACCGTACCCTCTCCGGCCTGACCTCGCCAGGGTCAACAAGTTAGCCTCTTACACCTGACCCTCTTCCCACCCTCACTCCTCATAATTGTTCCTTCCTCTTTAATACGTGAGGATTTATTTTCACGTCCCCCTGCTTTGCTGCTCTCTTAAATCGTTCTTCTCGTCCTTCTTTCTCTTTCTCTGGCTCTCTCTAACTCGTTCTCTCTCTCTCACTCTGGCTCTCTCTATCTCATTCTCTCTCTCTCTCTCTCTCTCTCTCTCTCTCTCTCTCTCTCTCTCTCTCTCTCTCTCTCTGTCTCCTTGCTTTTATTTTACCTTCCCTCGCTTTGCTTCTCTAGTCCCCTCGTCTCTTCCGCCTAATTTCCGGTTTCTTGTCTCGTCCCTTCGTTTCTTCTCAACTTACTTCTCTCATTCTTCATTCTCTCTCTCTCTCTCCCCTATTTTCACTCCCCTCCTCTTACTCTCCTCTTCACACTTGATTCTTCTCTTGCCTACCACTATTCGTTTTTTTTACTTTATCGACTTACCTCTGTCCCTCTCCCTTCTAAACTTTCTAAAAAAAACTGGTGTGAAACGTAATGAATATTGCATGAAACATGAGAAATAATACATGAAACGTAAGAAATAATGTTATGAAACCAAATGGACCGCATGTAATACAATCGGGAAAAGTTTAAAACAAAAATGCCTTCGTAGGTGTAAATCATCAAAATCAATTACCTTCTGGTATCACCTGTGCTAGTTCAAGACAGCCTTCTAATTAAAAGTAGTTTGGAAAGGTCTTTTGGGATAATTAAACTCGAATTATATCATCTACAACTTGGCATTGAGTTTTGCCTGCACTTATGATTGGAACTGTAGAATTATTAGAGGTTGTATTTTTTTCCTACTCAAGGAAACTGCACCGGTAGAGGTTGTTGATATGCTCCATCTGAAGCTGAAGCAATGAAAGAGTTTGTATTTAATATCTTGCTTTTAGATGCTACACCAGTGGTAGAGATTCCATTTATGTTACTATTGTCAGGAGCTGCATCAGTGGTAATGGTTGTAGTTATGCTTAACTGCAGTTTTAAAAATTAATACAAGGTTTAGTATTACCTGGGGAAGGGTGACACTTCGCATTAGCAGAATTTACAATGGTCTTGTAGCCAAAATAATCTGATTATTCCTCAGTGCTATTTAATTTTAGCAACACACACACACACTTCAAACACACACACACATATACACACACACACAGCTTAGAAGACTGCGCGTTCTGTGCGGTCGTAGTCCTAAGAATTCAGATTTTATTCCTGGTCGAAGCAGAAACAAGTGGGCAGAGTTTCTTTAAACTAACGCCTCTGTTCACCTAGCCGTAAATAGATACCATAGACTTAGACAGCTGCTACACTCTGCATCCTGGGGAACTGTAAGTTTATGTATCAAAGAAAAATATCTATAATTGATATGATAAATGAAAAATAGGCCAAGAGTCCATACATTAGACAACCAACGGATAGCTAGGCGGATTCCAAGAGCTAACATCTTGATCCTGTAGGCACAATTTGTAAATACAGGCAGCAGCAGTCCACGAATATTTCTGACAGTGCTGAAGTCATGTAAAAGAAAAATATTCGTTGTAACCGTGCACATCACACACAGATGCCACAGTTCATCAACCTAAAAGCTGTTCCAGGAAGCCCTGGAAACAAACCTCTCTGCTTCTTCAATTGACGACTCGGAGATTGACACGGCTCTGCTTCTCTCACCATCAGCAAATATATATATATATATATATATATATATATATATATATATATATATATATATATATATATATATATATATATATATATATTTAATATATAATTAAATACATATATATATATATATATATATATATATATATATATATATATATATGTATTATATATATAATTAATTAATATATAATTAAATTCATATATATATATATATATATATATATATATATATATATAAATATATATATATATATATATATATATATATATATATATATATATATATATATATATATATATATATATATATGTATATGTATTTAATTTGGTAATATACCTAATGGAAGATTACCAATACCAATCCATTCATGGATTTTTATCTCGTGATGACACAAGGATTTTAACCTTGCATGCTGGTGTTATATGTTTTTCATGCAATCAATGCTAACCTGAATTTCTGCTCTGTCTGTTACTCTTTATGACATAAGCTTAACCACTATCATTACTGGCTTGAAAATAATTTGGCCAAATTCTGCAACTTTTTGAGATTCCTTATTTCCTAACTTAATATTGCTATTGCATGTTTTTTTAATTGTTTTCTCGTCTATAGCACATCGAAGAATATCCGTGAGATTCAAACAATTACGATCATTTTCCCCCTACTTTGTAGCTTACTGTTAGATAAACGCCTGTAACGTTTCACTCGATGGATAATACAGTTAAATTGGCAATTATGTATTAAAAAACTACATAGAAGCAGATATGTATAGGGCGCAGGAGAATGAGGCATTCACTCATCCCTACTCCCATCTCCACCAACTAATGCAACTAATGCACCTCATTCGGGGCGATACGTTCCTCAACGTACAAAATAATCAGGTACTATAAAAAATAGTGGCTCACAAGTTTTCTGGTTCTAGGTTGGTTGGGTTCTAGTGGGTCCCAGAGTCGACAAATCTAACGTGGTGGCAATTCTATGCGTCGTTCCCCGGACTACTACGCAGTATTTAACAACCTTCCAACCAACTTATGCAGAAAATTTAGCTTAGTCCCTTGGCTCTCCCGCGCCAAATATATTGTCCCTATTCAGCAGGGCACTCATGTTCTCGCCGGGTAAATCATCCGAGCCTAGCATAACTCTGGGGCGCGGGTTAAGATGCCAGGGAACGTACGACACAGTTAAATCTCTGGGCAGATATACGACAGTGTGTTAAGTGTGTCGCAGGTGAGTGAAGATACGACGGATAGGGACCAGTTGGTGGACGTTAGGTTACGAGAGGTAGTTAATGCTCCTGCAATTCTTTCCTCGACTAAATAATGATGTTCTGCGTCACAGCGCGTGACTGTTTCAAAGAGCCACACAACTGAAATATCTTTCTTTTTTTTAGCTAGAACGTTTAATTTTGTACGTAATGGTGCCTGATGGCTGAGTGGACAGTGCTCAGAATTCGTAGTCCTAGAGGTCCGGATTCGATACCCGGAGGAGACGGAAACAAATGGGCAGAGTTTCTTTCACTCTCATTCATTTGTTCACCTAGCAGTGTATAGGTACCTGGGAGTTAGACAGCTGCTCCGTACTGGTTTCTGGGGGTGTTAAACAAAAAGGAGGCCTGGTCGAAGACCGGGCCGTTTGGACACAAAGGCCTGAAATCATGTCTACATAACCTCAAAGTACTCTGAAAAGCAGTGCCTCACAAATATTCCGTTTTTTATGCATCGTTTCCTTGGGTTAGGTGGGTTGCTTTGGTCGTACTATTATGTGGTAAGTTAGCAGATATATTTCTGTACGTTGTTGAAAAGTAACAGAACGGGACGATTTCGAGGCTCGAAATTAAGAGGTAAGTAAAGTCTAAGATAAAATTATTTCCTGTTAAGAAAAAAACTCATTAATGTACTCATCAAGTTGTACTCACCAAGTTGTGCTTGTGAGGGTTTAACTCTGGTTCTTTGGTCCCGCCTCTCAACCATCAATCAACTGGTGAACAGATTCCAGAGCCTAATGGACTCTATCATATCTCCACTTGAAACTGTTATGAATAAGTGTTATGAATAACGGAAAAGTGTTCTCTGGTATTTGATGTAAAATATCAGGGTGCCATTAGACACCCACTGCATACAACACACATACAACACACATACAACACAAGATATACGCGGCTTACGAAATACAACTCAACAACAAGGTCACAACAGAACACCGGCACGACCACCACACGACACACTCACACTATATTTAATGGACAGTTTACGAGCTATGAAGTGGTACGTTGGTGTCCATAACCATAACAACATTGAGGACAACCTCATGGCATTCCGGAGCTCGTAAAGTGCTTAGTGAGTACTGACTTAGCAGCCACATTCGAGATAAGAGGTACAGCTCTTGTAAGTAGAGAGGTAAGTGCCCAGTAAGAGGCACAGATCTCGCCAGTGGACAGGTAATTCCTCTTTGTTAATAAATAATTTTCCAAAAGAGTATAAAACCTCCTTTGCATGAAATATACAAACTATGTACAGCTCTTTCAAACGAAAACTGCCGTTGTTAATCTTGGGAATTCTAGAGGTCATAAAAAAAGTGAAGAGACTCACCATAAACCTAACCCAATCTGCCCTAGGCATAAATAAACAAACTATTCACCTAATGCTCCTGTTCACCAAGGAGTAAATAGGTAACCCTAAGTTAGACAGGGGGTTTTGGGTTGCATCCTAGGAGAGGTCAGCAGATGGCCTAGGGTGGGGGGGGGAGGACCATGATATCCTTAAGTACATACTTCCTTTCCTGGACAACAAGACACTGTTTTGTTAATTACGTTATGTCTCTATTCTGTCTCTTCTATAAATATTGAATTTATATAAAGAAGGACTTTCCGTTTGTGCGTATTGACCAATTACACTGTCGTATATCTTAGGTTAAGCGACGCTGCATTTAACAATATCTACGACTCTACATGTGGTTAATGAGCGTCATACATGGATCAAATGTTAAAAGTGTCAAAAGCCGAACATAATCCAAACACTTCTACAGTTTGCTTCAGTTACTCTTCACTGAACAAGAAATAATGTTGCAATCATCTCAGTAACCTAATTATATGATATTGAAGGAAGACTTTAACGTATTCTTCCTGAATTCTTCCTCGGTCGTATTTTCTTCAATTACTTCCGTATTTCACTTCGTATAAATTGTTACATGGCAGTTCAGCCATGTAACAATTACAAAATACATATATCCATATGAATTGCTGTTCAAAAAGCTTTTCCAATTCAGGCTACTGCATATAACGAAGTTGGTTTTTGAGTAAAAATACGTGAAACGAGTTAAAGATGCTGTGTAAAATTAGATAAGAATGTTGCGTACGCCGGGGCCTGACCACTGTGTTAAACGAGTTCAAACTACCTCAGGAAATATGTTAAGGATGCTGCATTAAATGACGTAGGACCACTGTGTAGATCGAGATAAGATTAAAACATAAGAACTTGGATAAGATGCTGCATAAAAAGAGATAATACCACTGCATAAAAAGAGATAATACCACTGTGTAAAACCATATAAAACCCCTGCATAAAATAATTTAAGACCACTGTGTAAAACGGTGTAAAACCACAGCATAAGAGACCATCAATTGATAACATTCCATAGAAGCCAGGGATTGGAACTTAACATGCAATCACGATACACCTCAGACCATAAAGACCTCGGGGTTTTATGGTCTGAGACCGAGAGACACAGGACAATGAGAGATTATCAAAAAAAAGGTAATATATCTCAAAAAAATGTAATACTGGGTATTTTTATTTTTATTATTTTTAATTATTTTTTGGCCTCTGATAATCTACAATATTTTTCTACGACAGAATACGACGCTTTCAGTATTTTTTTTCTTTTTTTGCATGACACCATTGTCAATTAGAGCAAGTGAGTGCAAGCGCTCTATTGGATTAGTAACAACTCTGTAACAAATGCTCTATCCCTTGTCTGTTCTGGAGAAGGAATAGGAGATTAGCCATGCGGTGTCATACTGGATATGTAGGAGGATAAAGGTCCTTTCGTGCCTACGACTGTTCGCATTTTTGTTCGTTCACACTCGCACCAGGAAACGAGCTAAGTACGAAATACATGTCTGTCATTCTACTGTACTCCAAATCAACCAGCTACAGGGGACTGTTGAACAATCTAGCCTAAAATAATCTTCAGGTTACAAAAAACAAGTAGGATCTTCAAGGAACACAAATTTTAAATTTAATTCATACTTAATAAAATAAGCAGAAGCGTATATATTGCACAAACACACACACGCACACACTCACACACACACACACACACACACACATTGATAGGGTAGATAAAGGGGATTGATAGGGTAGATAAAGACAGTCTATTTAACACAAGGGGAACACGCACAAGGGGACACAGGTGGAAACTGAGTGCCCAAATGAGCCACAGAGATATTAGAAAGAACTTTTTTAGTGTCAGAGTGGTTGACAAATGGAATGCATTAGGGGGTGATGTGGTGGAGGCTGACTCCATACACAGTTTCAAGTGTAGATATGACAGAGCCCGATAGGCTCATGAATCTGTACACCTGTTGATTGACGGTTGAGAGGCGGGACCAAAGAGCCAGAGCTCAACCCCCGCAAACACAACTAGGTGAGTACAACTAGGTGAGTACACACACACACACACACACACACACACACACTCAGTGGAATGCCCAAAATGGGTCTACCTACCAACGTTCAATACTCAGGTCGTGAGTATCACAGCCATGAATCTCTCCGGTCATGCCATTGGGTACCATGGCGACGGGTCGTACAACAGAGGCATAATAAAATGCATAGAAGCCTCAAATGCATTTCTGCGGGTTTTAGTACCTCACTCACGCACCTCCAGGCGAGCCAACATGTGAACGTGGCCAGGGTAATGGGAGTATTCTGTGTGGCATCACCTCCCCCCATTTTCTTCTCTCCACCTACCGTAGACACCCGAGTCCCCACCTCCTCTCTCTCTCTCTCTCTCTCTCTCTCTCTCTCTCTCTCTCTCTCTCTCTCTCTCTCTCTCTCTCTCTCTCTCTCTCTCTCTCTCTCTCTCTCTCTCTCTCTCTATCTCTCTCTCTCTCCCTAAGATCTCGTCACCAAGATGATTGTGCAGATACTATTATGTTTGAATTGCATTCCGTGAATGGGTTATCGTTCCCTTGTTTAAGGAGATCTTTTATTCGTGTGTGTATGTCGGATTAAAGTTACAGTGAGTGAAAGAGAGAGAGAGAGAGAGAGAGAGAGAGAGAGAGAGAGAGAGAGAGAGAGAGAGAGAGAGAGAGAGAGAGAGAGAGAGAGACAGAGAGAGAGACAGAGAGAGAGACAGAGAGAGAGAGAGAGAGAGAGAGAGAGAGAGAGAGAGAGAGAGAGAGAGAGAGAGAGAGAGAGAGAGAGAGAGAGAGAGAGAGAGAAGAGAACTTTCTGGGGAAAGAGCCAAGCTATTGCGACTATATAGTACTTGGAAAAGGGCAGGATAAGGATTTCGGATGGGCCGGGGGGGGGGGGGGGAGGAATTGTGTCCAACCACTTGGAAGGTCGGGAGAAAGAGACAGACAGACAGACAGACAGATAGACAGGCATGCAGACAGACAGACAGGCAGACAGAGACAGAGAAACAGAAAGGTTTTAACACAATGGATTCATTTTAAATTAAATAAAAAACTGTCTTATTAATATGAATAATAGACAACTATTCCAGTTGGGATATTGCTTTCAGGAACTCTCATGTTTTAGTCATTAGGCCGTCTGTGGATTCCTCTTGTTCGTACACACACACACACACACACACACACACACACACACACACACACACACACACACACACACACACACACACACACACACACACACACACACACACACACACAGGCGGGACCAAAGAGCCAAAGCTCAACCCCCGCAAGCACAAATAGGTGAGTACAAATTGGTGAGTACACACACTCACACACACAAATATATATATATTTATGTCGTACCTAGTAGCCAGAACGCACTTCTCAGCCTACTATGCAAGGCCCGATTTGCCTAATAAGCCAAGTTTTCCTGAATTAATATATTTTCTCTAATTTTTTTCTTATGCAATGATAAAGCTACCCATTTCAATATGTATGAGGTCAATTTTTTTCCAACCCATGAATACATGAACAAAATTAGCGACATCCTAAGTGACGACTCCAAATTTCAACGAATCACGAGGAACCCCGTAGAAGACCTTAAGCGGAAAGTAAACAAAACAATTACAGCAATCAACGCAAAAAAAGGTAGTGTGCATTTCAATAAACTTCAAGGCGACTATGGCTTAGGATATGCCTACGGCAATGTTAAGACGCATAAACCAGGTAACCCACTACGCCCTATAATCAGCCAAATACCAACCCCAACTTATCACCTGGCAAAAAAACTCAATGAACTCCTAACTCCATACACTCCAAGTAAGTTTAGTCTACAATCATCAGCAGATTTCCTAGAATTGATCAAATCTACCCAGCCCGATGGAATCATCGCTTCCCTGGACGTTGAATCCCTTTTTACCAACGTTCCAGTCGACACAACCATAGGAATGATACTGGACAGAGTATACAGAGACGAGAGCACCCCCAAATTAGACATACCTGAGCCACACTTGAAAGGTCTTCTCGAAGCATGTACAAAGGAAGCCCCTTTCATCAGTCCACAAGGAGACATGTATTTACAAATGGACGGAGTAGCAATGGGCTCCCCCTTAGGAGTTTTATTTGCTAATTTTGATATGGGAACCATCGAAGATAGGGTCTTCAGTAGCAGACAAAAACCAACTGTATACTGCCGTTATGTAGATGACATATTCGTAATAGTAAAAGACTCAGATGAACTAATTGACCTAAAAAGACACCTAGAGAGAGAGTCAGTACTCCGATTTACACATGAAAATAGTGAAAATAACAGTCTGCCATTCTTGGATGTACTAATAACAAAAACAGGAACCTCTTTAAGCACCAACGTATATACCAAGCCCACCAACATAGGATTATGCCTGAACGGTAGAAGTGAGTGCCCCCAAAGATACAAAGCCAGTGTTCTCAATGCTTATATTCGTCGAGCGCTTACCCACTGCTCTGAATGGAGCAACGTGAGTAGAGAGTTTGAAAGAGTAACTCAGGTATTGGTGAACAACGGATATAGCAACGCGGAAATAAACGCTGCTATAAGAAGACACTTAGACCGTTGGTATAATTCAGAACCTAGAACAGAAACCACAACACCCCCAATAAAATTATATTACAAATCAACCATGCACAGTGAACATATAAAAGAGGAAAGAATAATGAAAGAAATAATCCGTAAAGGAGTAAAAAGCACTACTCCTAACCAAAACATAAACCTGATAATATTCTACAAAACCAAGAAGACTTCCGAACTCCTTATCAAAAACAGCCCGAAGCCGACGGAGAACCCTCTACAGCAGTCAAGCGTTGTATACATGTACACTTGCCCCCCACGAAGGATGTAACCTTCAATGTAAGTACATAGGTATGACGTCGACCAAGCTGACGAGGCGTTTGACATGCCATCTTCCATCTGGTGCCCCTAGGAATCACATGAGACAAGCCCATGACATTACTCTAACAAGAGAAATGTTGAACAAGAATACTTGCATAATAGACAAAACCCAAGATTCAAGAAGATTACAAATTCTTGAGGCAATTCACATAAGAATAGAGCGACCTACCATGAACACCCAAATCACGGAACTATTTACTCTACCCACCATGAGAGTAAGGACAAGACAAGAACATATCGATGCTAACACAGAAGACAATGTCCAACATAACAGGCCAATTACACTGGATTAATCTTTGTGTTTAGATAGGAGATGCCTCGTATGGGCCAATAAGCCTTCTGCAGCCCCTATGTTTATCCCTTATGTATCCCCCCATGTTTTTCACCTTCATTGTATTATCACCTGACCTAATGCGGGTATAAAATCAACTAGTATTGTAAGATCTGTTCACTTGAGAATGAACCATGGAGGTTCGAAACGTCGTGCAAATTATACAAATAAGTGTAATACACTCTATAGTAAATCACTTCTTTTCTTCACCTTAAAAGTACGAAAATGAGTTTTGGAGAACTCCTATTCCAATTAAGCCCTGATGCTAAGAAAATAGTTAGAGGGATAGAAGCCCTAAACCAGAAAATAATAAATACAGAATATGCGGTCATATTCAATGAAACATGTTTGAAAGAAAACCTGCTGCCAGAATACACCAATATATATATATATATATATATATATATATATATATATATATATATATATATATATATATATATATATATATATATATTTATATATATATATGTCGTACCTAGTAGCCAGAACTCACTTCTCAGCCTATTATGCAAGGCCCGATTTGCCTAATAAGCCAAGTTTTCATGAATTAATGTTTTTTCGTCTACCTAACCTACTTAACCTAACCTAACCTAGCTTTTTTTGGCTACCTAACCTAACCTTACCTATATATATAGGTTAGGTTAGGTTAGGTAGGGTTGGTTAGGTGCGGTCATATATCTACGTTAATTTTAACTCCAATAAAAAAAAATTGACCTCATACATAGTGAAAAGGGTAGCTTTATCATTTCATAAGAAAAAAATTATAGTAAATATATTAATTCAGGAAAACTTGGCTTATTAGGCAAATCGGGCCTTGAATAGTAGGCTGAGAAGTGAGTTCTGGCTACTAGGTACGACATATATATATATATATATATATATATATATATATATATGTCGTACCTAGTAGCCAGAACTCACTTCTCAGCCTACTATGCAAGGCCCGATTTGCCTAATAAGCCAAGTTTTCATGAATTAATGTTTTTTCGTCTACCTAACCTACCTAACCTAACCTAACCTAGCTTTTTTTGGCTACCTAACCTAACCTTACCTATATATATAGGTTAGGTTAGGTTAGGTAGGGTTGGTTAGGTTCGGTCATATATCTACGTTAATTTTAACTCCAATAAAAAAAAATTGACCTCATACATAGTGAAAAGGGTAGCTTTATCATTTCATAAGAAATTAATTATAGTAAATAAATTAATTCAGGAAAACTTGGCTTATTAGGCAAATCGGGCCTTGAATAGTAGGCTGATAAGTGAGTTCTGGCTACTAGGTACGACATATATATATATATATATATATATATATATATATATATATATATATATATATATATATATATATATATATATATTTATATATATATATATATATATATATATATATATATATATATATATATATATATATATATATATATATATATATATATATATATTTATGCAAAATAAAGATGCAATGAGAAATGAATTTAAGTTTATATAAAAGGCTAAAATATTACGAATTGAATTGGCAATTGCAAATTTTAGGACTTCACTAATTCTCAGAAATTTACCAGAGTTACAAATGAGCAGGCAGTCGGAGGCCCTGCTTCTTTCTTTTTGCTTGACTAATTAAGAGGTAAGTTTTAGTTATGCATAATTTTCAGTGTTAAGGGACGTTGCATGAGGCTAAAATCGTATGAATGCTGATGCTAAATACATGTGCGTGAGCTTACATAAGCGTGTGTGTGTGTATTTACTATGTTCATTTCCTTTTTGTATTTACTGTTCATTCCCGCAAGATAGAGTTATTTCCTCTTTGACTTCGCCTATCTAACCATCCGTACCAATTTAGAGTTCGGTGAACAGATACATCAGAGGAAAGAATCTATACCAATTTTGATCTATCTTGGCTGTGAATCAAACCCGGACCTTTAGAACTACGATCTCAAAGCGCTGAGCGCAAGTTCGCGTGTGTGTGCGCGTATGTTTGTGTGTGTATGTGTGCGTGTGTATTTATTATTTGTGCTTGCAGAATCGAGCTATTAGCTCTTGGGCCCCACCCTTCAAACCGATCAATTTTTCCCTCTATTATGTCTACTACATATATTTCTTACATACACGCGCACACATCCCCCAGAAAGCATTCCGTAGAACGATTTAAACTACCAATTACCTATTTACTGCTAGGTCAACAGGAGCATCAGGGTGAAAGAAAGAATTTGGCTATGTGTTTACGCCTCGTTCGGGAATTGAACCCGAGCCCTCAGGACCACGACCCCCGCGCACTGTCCACTCATCCACGAAGCCCCACCGGTGGTGTGTGTGTGGAATGCGAGCACGTCTGTGTGTGAGGTTGTGTGTGTGTGTGAGGATCAAAATGAGTGTGTTGAAGATGCTGCCCTACGGCTGGCACCAGTATCCTTTTAAACTCTCTCTCTCTCTCTCTCTCTCTCTCTCTCTCTCTCTCTCTCTCTCTCTCTCTCTCTCTCTCTCTCTCTCTCTCTCTCTCTCTCCAGCCGCTCTCGTAGTCCAACCTCGTCATTGCCAACACGGCACTCGCGTTTAATACGCGAAGAGGAGGGATCAAAGGAGCCGAGAGAAAGTTGGTATGGAGTTGTTGAAGGGGAGCATGATATTGACCGGAGATGTGTGTGTGTGTGTGCGTGCTGGGTTGATTATGAGGAAAACAGATATAGTGTTCATAACAACAATAACTTACACTACACAGAGAAATCATGGGCCTAGAGAAACGCACTAAGCAATTAAGACTGTATCGCACTTGCATGGAACATTAGGACAAGGGGGGAGGGATACGACGTAGAGAAGGAAATGGGTCTAACTACTAGGATCATATGGGATCAAACTCCGAGCTACAAAAAAGCAGAGCCACTGCTATACCTAGCAGCCCAAGTGGTTGGGTAGATGAATACCGGTGAATGTTAATGTACTTGCTTAACGATCCACTTGCTTCACTTGAGAGGCGCAAGTCTCGGCTACGACTGGATACAGGACAGGATAAACAACCCACAAGGATGGTTATCCAGTTGTTTATATCCCTCCCCTTTTTCCAGTTAGAGGGGGGGGGGGGGGAGTAGCCAATGAGGGCGTGAGGAAAGGAAGGGAACTAACATGAGAGAGCATGAAGTCATTACTACTATACAGTACTGGGAAGGGGTCTCGATAAAGATTTGTGATGGGACGGAGAAGAGGAATGGTGCCCAACCACTTGGACGGTCGGGGGATTGAACTCTGACCTGCATGAAGCGAGACCGTCGCTCTGCCGTCCATTCCAAGAGGTTGGAAAAGAGACCTTGGGGAGAGTTAGAGTGAGCGAGGCGTTGAGCGCTAGTGAGGGCTTTGGGTGGGAGATAGTGAGAGCATAGAAGAGTCCTAGTAAGAGCGTTCAGGGGGCCTAGTAAGAGCGTGCAGGGGATCCTAGTAAGAGCGTTCAGGGGGCCTAGTAAGAGCGTGCAGGGGATCCTAGTAAGAGTGTGCAGGGGCCCTAGTAAGAGCGTGCAGGGGTCCTAGTAAGAGCGTGCAGGGGGTCCTAGTAAGAGCGTGCAGGGGGTCCTAGTAAGAGCGTGCAGGGGTCCTAGTAAGAGCGTGCTGGGGGTCCTAGTAAGAGCGTGCAGGGGCCCTAGTAAGAGCGTGCAGGGGGTCCTAGTAAGAGCGTGCAGGGGGTCCTAGTAAGAGCGTGCAGGGGGTCCTAGTAAGAGCGTGCAGGGGGTCCTAGTAAAAAGAGTCACAATCTAAACATTCTTATTTATATATTCCTCTTAATAAGAAAATCACTAACCACTAACCTCAAAGCTGTTTATTTAAACCACGGATAAAACATATATATTTCTTCATGCCAATATAAACAAATGAGAAATAGTTTTTTTCCCCTTGGCGTTATTCATAAAATTGATGTTGTATAGAGCATCATTAATTTCCTCGCGTGGGCCGAATAAAATACTATTTCACTTTCCTTTTTTGCCCATAACGGTAAACGAGATGCAGCTTTATCGGCTCTTCTCCTCCGGAGGTTCGTAAATGATTCTATGACATTTTCTCTAAGATTCAATATTTCATATTTGATTGTAAATGATAACTTCACCGTGTGGCATGGGTGCCTGTGTTGCTGCTTGTTATCTCTAATGAAGCAACACACCCTTGCCAGGCACTGTCCACATTATACAAATACATATATGCATATATGTGTGTATACATGTATGTATACACTAGTTTGGATACCAGGCATTGCTCGAAGGCCACAGTTTCACTACAAGTTTATCACTGTAAGCATTTTCATTTTACACTATTCTTCATCATTTTATCCCTCTTTGCTTCACACAACTATCATCACTGAAACCATTTCTCTCTAAACATTGTTTTCATCACTGTAACTTGATTAACTACACCTAATCATCATCTCTTTAATCCTCATCACAATCCGGACAATCACTGGGTACTCTGTGTACAACCAGGAACATCATTATCTTAATCTTTATTGCCTTCCATCCCTTTCACCATCTTCTGTTCTCGTTACCACCTTCCTCACCCTTTATTTCCTTCTCTCTTCTTCACCGATTTCTTTCGCCTTCACCACTGTCCTTACCTTTTACTATCTCTAGCCTTTGTGGTGAAGGGTAATTTCCCCTACTCTTTCCCTTGCTCCCTGACCTTCACCATCTCTCTTACCCTTTATGATCCCGTCATTAACCTTCAGTACTTTTCTTAACCCTTCACCACCTCCCCCTTCCCTTCACCACCTTCCCTACCCTTCAACCTCTTCCTAACTGTTCACCACATTCATTTCATCACTGTAACCCCCTTACCCTCTTCAATAAACATTATATTTATCAGTAAAACTATCATGAAGATATTATGATATCTTCATATGATATTATGATATCTATTATGATATCGCATATATTATGAAGATATCAACTATATTATCATGAAGAAAAAAGTATACTGGAGGACTAATAAAGGGGATAGATTTGAAATAATAGCGATATTAAAATCTTGTATAATTTAACATTTCATGCAAAGGACGGAATATGAAGCTCGACCCCAACCAACCTATGGCAATCCCGAGACAATGACCCGTCACCCAGCAATGTTTGGTGAGGCTAACCCAGTGCGTTTGGCCCCCTCTCCCTCTCCTATTGTCGAACAGACAAACTGACAGATATATTCTTTAAATAAGCTTAAAAATGGCGCTAAATATCCAGCCATTCTTGTGCAAAACAGGTTATTTCTCGGGGGAGTTTCCTCATTAACTGTGTCAGGTAGTGAGGACAACAGGCGGTGGTAATGTGGGCACTAGAACATTACTTCTTTGTATGTGAATGTATATACGTTTATGTGTGCTCGTGTTGGTCTGTTTTGTGTTTTTTGCACGTTGGATTATGTACACATGAGCTTGTTTGAGTGTGTGTGTGTGTATTTTTCTTATAGTTTGGAAAAATAAATAAAGGCGCCTGCGAAAGTGATATGCATGTGCGCACACACACACACACATGATACAAATGAGTTCAGGCATACACGGAAATGTTCATTAAACAAAACGTTACCATAAAAGTGTCTTATATTGCCCGTACGAGTGATGAAGGAACAGAAACATAATCCAAATGGTACCATTTGTCTTCAACACCATAGAGGCACGTGTACATAACCCTTACCCTTTCCATCCTCGTGAAACCTTAATTAAAACCATAACTTAACTAGATGCCAAGTTTACTAAGCAAGACAAACACAGCCACACCGACAAAATGAGGAAAGTTTCCGAAAGCAAAACAGGTATTACGAGGTGACTGAGAGAAGGAAGTTTATTCGGAGGGGAGATACGAGCCTCCTTCCCCCTCTTCCTCACAAGCCTCCTTCCCCCTCTTCCTCACCAGCTTCCGTCCCTCTTCCCATAACCAGCCTTCGACACCCACCTTCAACCGTCCGGGGTTCATTACAGAACAAATTGGACATCTCAACGCTGGGTATCAGCCAACACTCTCTGATTTTCCTGGTTCCCTTCTCTCCCTTCTAAATCTTAGGCTTGCCATTCATCCCCTTCCATGTATTCCTGTTTACGCATCCTCACCTCCGTAATGTTTACACAGATCTGAGTAAATATTCGTTGGGAACATGTCTTTAAAATTATGGAACAGAGTTCCATTGGTTCCATATGATTTGACCTAATACAATGCAAGATAAAATGGAACTTTCCCAGCACGGATTCACATGCATCCGTTCCCTTCTCATATCTCTACTACCTTTCTGTTCGAGCGAATTCGAGGCAATTCAAAGCAATGGAATCTATGATATAAAATCTGGACTTCAGCAAAGCCATCTGCACAGTTCTGCACATGCTATACATACTCAGGTCATGGTCAGAGGATAGAAGATGATACCCCGCAAAAAATATTGCGGGTCGGAAAAATTCACAGGAAGAAATCGAAATCTCTTCCCAAAGCGATCCAGAGTCATCCTGAAAATGGTAGAAAGAACAGCTGATGCAGTTCAGTTTTGAAGAATCCAGGGTTTTGAGCTTTGATAATAACAGTAGAGTTCCCAGGTATCAGCTGAACAATGTTGCAATTGCGGTCTGAATGAAAGAATAATCTACGAACTAAAAAAAAAAAACGTAAATGGACGGAATAAGGTAAATAGTATTGAAAAGATTTTTTTTTCTAGAAAAATTAGCAACGTATCTAATTTTATTCATCAGTTATTTCTTGTCCTTCTTAGGTCCCGTGATGATTAAATATCCAAATTTTAATCTCCGTACTCTTTAATGAATATAAATTCACATAAATGCGTACTAGAAGAATGAACAAGTGTATCTCAGGAATAAGATACCTTCCTTATGAACAAAATGAAAAACAAAAACGCTTTAATTCTCAAGAAGAACGAGGAGTAGGAGTCGACGTGACTGATGAATATATATAAATGAATGTACATGTTGGCTCAACCAAGAAACCTATCCTTTAAATTACGATAATATATATTACAGCTTAAAATGACAAGCTTCTCCATTTGAGAGAACTCATTAAGGAGAGTAATTCGTTCGTAAAGAACGAAACGTAGTTAGGCGGGTTGTGATGATAAACAACAGTAGAGTTATCTTGAGGTTATCTTGAGATGATTTCGGGGCTTTTAGTGTCCCCGCGGCCCGGTCCTCGACCAGGCCTCCACCCCCAGGAAGCAGCCCGTGACAGCTGACTAACACCCAGGTACCTATTTACTGCTAGGTAACAGGGGCATTCAGGGTGAAAGAAACTTTGCCCATTTGTTTCTGCCTCGTGCGGGAATCGAACCCGCGCCACAGAATTACGAGTCCTGCGCGCTATCCACCAGGCTACGAGGCTCCCTCCAGTTTAATATACAATCTATGCAAAGCAAATAGACCGCATTTCTTAGCATTATTTAATCAAAATAATCTTCAGTATTTACAAGAATGAGGAGCGACCCCATCGTATTTCTATTTGATAAACAGGAACGACAAATGACAGCAACTATGACAAGCCAAGAATGTCAACTCTCTACGAATTATTACCCGAAATTATTGCTTAATTGGGGGCTGGTTAGATTGTTGACTTGTTTCAAAATGATCGCCGTCTGAGTGACAATCAGACACTTGTCTTCTAATTATTCACGAAGCAGTATTCATCTTGTATTCACCGGCGCACAAAATCATTATAAACCGTCAGAAAATTATCCAACTGCAAATCTAGTTAGACAGTTATCAGACCATCTATACCTCCTCGAAGATGGAAATCTGTCTCCTAAAGATCCGACTCCGGTACACCTATTTTTCTAGAGCTTATTTATATACCTATTTACCCACTGTTTTCAATTCACTTCTACTACACATGTACATCAGGAGAAAAATATTCAAGGCAGGCGAATTATATCTAAAATCAATTGATCATTAAAATCTATGTAGGGAACACACACTTGGGAAATAAGAGATACAGGGTGGGAGGATAACCTAAGGAATACACAAAAACAAAAAACAAGCTTAAACAAGAATGAAAGATAAAATTTAAGAAATAGCGAACATCACATAATGTTTGTGTGTATAGGGAGGAGCGAGGGGTTGGGGTGCTTTGGGTGGGAAGGAAGGATATTATTTTGAGAGGTGCTGGGTATTTAAGGTATGTATATGAAGAACTTAGGTGCTCAAATACCCATTTTCTAAAGAAAGGTGAAAACACATAAAGAGTGTAGATGGAGAGTGATAAAGAAGGCATAGGTGGTGACACATTCGACATGAGTCTCACGAATTATTTGGTCGGGGTTCGAGTCGTATTCAGGAAGAATTTACCTTACACCAAGCCTTAACTGGTAGCCCATGTTCACTCAGCTCTAATTAGGTACCTGATTACTGCTGGTACAACCGACCCATGAACGAACCTGATTATGGGGTTGTATTGAAGAGAAAAACAAGTGAGTGAGGATTATTTCTTACTTTAAGCAATGGGGAAAGGAAAGCTCTCAGGCTACCAACAGGCGCCAGAAGATGTCTGGTCCAGGATCCACATGGGTTCTTTTATATAGCTAAGTGTAGGAGCAAAACAATGACAAAAAAGGAACAAAAGAGAAAGTTTGGGAGATCAGGTCAAGTGACAGAGCAAAGGATTGCGATGAAGTGAAACAACTGAGTTGAACTGAAAGAAAATTGAGTGAAAAAAATGACGGATGTAAGAAAAGTTGTGTACAAATTTGTCCTTAAGCAACAAAAAGAAGAAAATGAAGAGGAGACAATCCACGGAAAGTGGGAGAAAAAAGAGGGAAGAAAGAGGCAGGGGAAACACAAGAAATTGGGTGAAGGGAAAAAGGTTGGATTAAAGTGAAGGTTTAAGTCAGCAACAGACCGGTTCGAGGCTTCGGTGGGTGAGAGGTCGAGTTGGACTTTCTTAACCCAGTGTGTGCCAGACTTCCTCTCTTGTTGAGGCTTGGCGATCTCGCATACAGCCCGGCAGGCTGGCATATATGGAAATAAAAATCCCTCCAAAAAGATCTCCGGTATTTTCTTTAAAAGGCAATAGTAAGACAGACAGACAAGGCTGGAGAGAGAGAGAGAGAGAGAGAGAGAGAGAGAGAGAGAGAGAGAGAGAGAGAGAGAGAGAGAGAGAGAGAGAGAGAGAGAGAGAGAGAGAGAGAGAGAGAGAGAGAGAGAGAGAGAGAGAGAGAGAGAGAGAGAGAGAGAGAGAGAGAGAGAGAGAGAGAGAGAGAGAGAGAGAGAGAGAGAGTAAGAGAGAGAGAGAGTAAGAGAGAAAGAGGGAGAGAGAGAGAGAAGCTTAAGGAAGTCAAACTAAAAAAAGATCTACATAAACTGAGAAGTAATCATGGAACAGAAGGTAAATATATCAGAGAAGAATAAGTGTGTGTTTGTGTATTTAAAATTTGTTTTTACTATATGTATATACAGAATCGAGCTGTTAATTCTTGGACCCAGTCTTCCTTACCAATTTATTTTCCTCTATTATGTTTACTACAATTCTCTCTAACGCACGCACAACCATCTCCAGGAAGCAACCCGTAGCAGCTGTCTAACTCCCAGATACCTATTTACCGCTCGGTGAAGAGCCGCACCAGGGAGAATGAAACTCTTCCCATTTGTTTCTGCCTCTGCCGAAGAGTTCGAACCCGTGCCCTTTGAACTACGACCTCAGAGCACTGTCCACTCAGTCTTGGGGCCCAGGAGTGTGTGTGTATGTGTATGTATTCACGTAGTTGTGCTTGAGGGGGTTGAGCTCTGTTCTTTCGGCCCACTTATCAACTGTCAATCAATCAACTGTTAGTAACTATTACTAACTATTATTTTTCACACACACACACACACACACACACACACACACACACACACACACACACACACACACACACACACACACACACATTCAGGAACCTGTACACCTGTTGATTGACAGTTGAGAGGTAGGACCAAAGAGCCAGAGCTCAACCCCCGCAAGCATAATTAGGTGAGTACAATTAGGTGAGTACATACACACACACACACACACACACACACACACACACACACACACACACACACACACACACACACACACACACACACACACACACACACACACACACATACACACACACACACACAGGAAGCAGCCTGTAACAGCTGTCTAACTCCCAGGTACCTATTTGCTTGCAAGATAATGACGTGATACAGCCTGATAATTTCGTAAAATTGCCTATTTGCTGCTAGGTAACAGGCGCATCAGGATGAATGAAACTCTCCATTTTCGTTTCCGCTGGTGCCGGGAATCGAACCCCAGGTCAGAAAACTACGTATCTAGCGTGCTGTCAACTCAGCCACCAGCACCATGCGTGTATGCATGTGTGTGTATGTGTGTGTTTCTGAGTACGTGGGCGAGACAGAGGCCTGCGTACACACAACATGTACACCTGGCCAGGTAGTGTAGGTGTGGACTTTGAGCCCTGCCTGTGTGTCGAGGCAGTGTGTATGTAGACACGCCTTCAATGACCCTCTTCAGTCAAGTGTGTTTGCGCTCTAATTACTGTTAGACGAGCATTGTTAAGGGCAGTTTGTCGGCTCTTTCAGGCAGGTTGTTCACTTGTGGGAGATCGTACGCTTCACCCACGACCTCGTACATGCATGGCAGATACAACAAATTCGTAGACACATCGCAGATACAACGATCTCGTATATACATCCAATGACACCAGAGTTTCCAATATGATTTTTGATTTTGCATTTTTGGGTTCTCGCTTTGCTCAACATTTCATCTTGGTTTAAGGAATGCATTTGCTCCAATCAATACAATATTTCGTCATAAAGCCAGTTGCTGGATTTATCACCCATTTACTCATCTATTAACGAAACCTGTGCATCTTTAAACGATCATAGCAGGATAGATTTGACTTACTAAACGGTTTCGAGCTTCGAGGCTCTAAACCCCAATGGTAACCATGTTGCATTGCACTTTGGAGCTCATAAACAGTTTAAAAATATTAATTAAGCCCGTATGATTGAGGGAGGCATGATGATAAATCTACAGGCAGCAAGATAACGACATGATACAGCATGATAATTTCGTTAACCAGCAAGATATTTCTGAGAATGTGTGATGATTTCGTGAGATAGCATGATAATTCTGTATGATAGAAGGACAATTCCGTATGATAACATGATAATTTCGTATGGTAATTGCGTGTGATAATATGATAATTTTGTGTGATAGCACGATAATTCCGTATGATAGCATGATAATTCCGTCTGATAGCATGATAATTTCGCATGATAGCATGACGATGCTGTATGATAGCAACGCAGTTCCCTATAATAACATGATAATTCCCAATGATAGCATGATACTTCCGTACGATAGCATGATAATTCCTTACGATACCATGATAATTACGTCCAATAGTATGATAATTCCATCAGATAGCATGATAATTCCGTCCGATAGCATGATAATTCCTGACGATAGCATGATAATTCCTTACGAAAGCATGATAATTCCTTACGATAGTATGATAATTTCTTACGATATCATGATAATTCCTTACGATAGCATGATAATTTCTTACGATATCATGATAATTCCTTACGAAAGCATGATAATTCCTTACGATAGTATGATAATTTCTTACGATATCATGATAATTCCTTACGAAAGCATGATAATTCCTTACGATAGTATGATAATTTCTTACGATATCATGATAATTCCTTACGAAAGCATGATAATTCCTTACGATAGTATGATAATTTCTTACGATATCATGATAATTCCTTACGATAGCATGATAATTTCTTACAATAGCATGATAATTTGGCGAGACAGCGTGATAACTACCATGACGAGTGTGTGTGAAACATAAAATGAGTGCAGGTATTAATAGAAGGGGCGCGAGTGTAGCGTGAGCTACGCTTGACATTTTATACAGTAAGGGGGCGGACACCCCCATCCTCCCCCCCCCCCTCCCGCCCCCCATTTACTAGCCTGCTATAATGGGAACGTCAAGACACATGATTATCGTGGTTTACTGAGGGGCTGCGGGTCGCTAGGTTATGTATGATCTCCTTTGGAGGGCGGGCTGGGGCTTCTGCTTGAGTAGGGGCTTTATGACTGTGCTTACGATAACTTAAGCTTTACTTAATCTAACCTTAAAACCTTAACCTAACTTAACCTTTAACCTAACCTAACCTTTTACCTTAACCTAACCTTACCTAAATAAATATAAAAACTGTTTCATAATTAATCAATTGACGCCTTTATGTTTTCTGAAAATACGATAATATTATATTAAATATTCAAGGTTTTCAAACTGGGTTAACCTCTGGTTTGTTGGGAGAAGGTGCTCACGGCCCAAGATTAGACCAAAATGTCGGATGGAATAAGATGTGATGGAAGGTAAGGCTGAGAAATTATCAGTAGAAAGCAATAAGTTATTAAAGCTGTATAGCACTTGGAAGGGATATGAGTATGAGGATAAAGATTTTGGATAGAAATGAGGAAAGGAAAGATGCCGAGCCACTTGAATGATCGTACATTGAACTTGGACCTGATTGGAAGAGATCTATAAGTTACGAACTTCTACTGAGGGGGCAGTGACCTATATGTTTCGGGCACATACTGGGGGGCATTGACCCTTAAGCATCGAACAAGTTATAACATCGAACGGGCTCAGAATTTAAAATTGTTGTTGTGAAAGGAAAAAACGAATTTGCACCTTACGGGCACAGTACAATCTGTGTACTATTACTACAACTACAATCTTCAAATACTCAGTATAAATTCCAATCACTTGACTGGACGGTAGAGCGAAGGTATCGCTTCATGCAGGTCGGCGTTCAACTCCCCGACCGTCCAAGTGGTTGGGCACCATTCCTTCCTTCCCCGACCCCCCCCCCCCCCACCCCGTTCCATCCCAAATCCTTGTCCTGACCCTTTCCCAGTGCTATATAGTCGTAATGGCTTCGCGCTTTCCCCATGATAGTTCCCTTCCCCTTCACCTCCCTTAAAAAGCTTATTAAGTCATAACCAAAATAATTTTAGCGTAAAAACCTCATACAATATCACAATTTGCACCATATTTGGGGGGATATTTAAACTCATTATTATATAAAGGAAATGTTAATGAAATAATATTATAAATAATATGTTTATTTAATATGCACCAAAGAGGGTTTGTTTTCAATTAAAATAAATTCAGATTAATAGAAAGTACAAAATCCCCCTCTCAAACCCAGCATCCTCAGGAGCTAGGCAGCACCACATTTAATATAGCTGTCGATAAAAGCGATTAGTTCATCGTCTAATGCCCTTAAAAGCCAATAGGAACAGCCGAACCATTACCTGGCGGACTTTGCCCTAATTATCGTCTGGTTTCTGTTGGGGGAAGCACAAGTCTCATTTTCTTTCAACGAGCTCTGGTCTTAATCAACATAATGCTAGAGTTTGGTTTGTCAGCCATTGGGCAGAACGCTGACGGGATGGGTGTGAGTTCTCTATGGGATAGTTTTAGTTTTATTTATGTGAGCAGTGTGCCTGTGTTCTTAAACTTTATGTTTGAATTCGATGATTTTGCGTTTGCCTTCTTCTCACCTGATACATTCATCTCTCTTTCTTTCTTCTCTTTTCCTCTCTGTCTCTTTCTCTCTTTATTTGTCCCACTCGCTGTCTCTCTATCTCTCTTTCTCTCGTTTACGGACAATTCATGCCCGTCCCACTTCTTGGGTGGCTTTACCTTCATCAATTAATCTCTCTCGTTCTCTCTTGTTCTCTGTCTCTGTTCTCTCGTATTTCTTTCCGTCTCTATCTTCTCTCTTTTTTTTAATTCCGCTCCCTCCCGTTCCCCTTCTCCCTCTCATTTTTTATAACCTAAGGTTAGGGTTAATATGGGCTGTCAAATGACGTACCTAGTCAAACTGCAAGTAAGAGCTGTTATCCTACTTCAGCTCATCTGAATCCTGCTCCAAAAACTCATTTCTTTCATGAGAATGTACTTTGAAACTATCAATTAGGGAACTGTCATATAAGGAACCTGGTGAAACTGCAAGTAAGCGTTTCAATCCTACCTCAGTTTAATTGGAACTTACTCCTACAGGCCCATTTATTTCATGAGCCATTTATATGCATCAGTAGGAATAACCTTTATTCATTAACATCATTAGGTAACAAATATATAAGGAACAGGATGAACCAATAGCCAACGGTGTGCAGGAACCTTCATGTTATCACTTGATCACAAGAAATGGACAATCTTTCTCTCTCTCTCTCTCTCTCTCTCTCTCTCTCTCTCTCTCTCTCTCCCTCTCTCCCTCTCTCTCTCTCTCTCTCGCTCTCTCTCTCTCTCTCTCTCTCTCTCACTCTCTCTCTCTCTCTCTCTCTCACTCTCTCTCTCTCTCTCTCTCTCTCTCTCTCTCTCTCTCTCTCTCTCTCTCTCTCTCTCTCTCTCTCTCTCTCTCTCTCTCTCTCTCTCTCTTTCTCCCTCTCTCTTTCACCCTCTCTCTCTCTATCTCTCTCTCTCTCTCTCTCTCTCTCTCTCTCTCTCTCTCTCTCTCTCTCTCTCTCTCTCTCTCTCTCTCTCTCTCTCTCTCTCTCTCTCTCTCTCTCTCTCTCTCTCTCTCGCTCTCTCTCTGTCTGTTTAAATGCGAAATGGTGTAATAGGATGAATATCAATCTTCTGGATGACCGGTTTTTCTTTGGTTTCTAGTCTCATTTCGGTGAGAAATTTTTGTGGCACTTTTATCATTCAGTGAAAAGCTTGACAGTGAATGTTCCGGTTCTGTGTAGAACGATGCCATTTATAACATCTCCACACATTGATTTGGCCTCAGTATCGATAGCCAAATCAATGCAAGTCTTGAGTCTTAGTTACATACAGCTAATGAAGAATGTACTAGTATGTTTTTTTGTGACAGTATCTGTTTGGTTAGTCACGTCACGTTTCAAGAAGTCTTTTTCTTGAGACTTTTCTCTTCAGTTCAGACACCCTCTGAGCGGCAGATCTTGGCTGATTTCCTTGTCCTATAATCAAGTTGTGCAAGTAATTGGCTTCATTTTAATTTATTGGGAAAAGCAGTAACGTGAACACAGCCTTGTGGTCTCTTGAAACAACCTTGCCTTGTTGCAATTAGCAGTGCCTGCACTTGGTCAGAATAGAGGAGATGTCGAAATAAATGAACCAGCAGAAAGATTATAGGTTCATACGAGGCATCTTCATTTTATGTTTACTCAAACTCATTCATATGTATGTTTAACCTGCGCTTCAAGCAATCCAATGATTAAACGACAATTATGCTGTAACTTGCTCCATAGCTCAGTAATATTATTACTAAACTCGTATTTACTCAGGTCATTTCTGAATTCGAATTTATCAAATTTATATCTAATGCCTCGTATTCTATTTTGTGTTCATATGTTTGAAATATTAATTATATCATTTGGTTATACCAGTTTTTTTATTGGTATGCTTCAGTCGTACCACCTCTTAAACTTCGTCTGTCAAGAGAATGTTAATGAAGCTTTTTTATTCTATCAGGATACGAGAGTTTTTGTAATTCATGGAAATAACTTTGTCATTTTTGTATGGGTTAAAGTTAATTCAAAGTCCATTACAAAGACAATAAGGCTGAGCTGCATAATCAACATAGAAACCCGTCAAGGTCACGACAGACCGAAAGGAAAACCTCTTAAAAACCTGTAACCCGAGTCACTAGCATTGGTTTTCGGATAAGTCCCGTTCTGACGGCAGTTCTCAATACAAGACCTGTGCCTTTGTCTTTCAACACTTTAATCGATCATTCGAACTTAAGTCGAATACACGCAACTGGGAATGCGCATACGTGTGTATTTATTCCGAGTAATATATTCCGCAGAGAACGAATGCTCTCCTCTTCGTTCAACAGAGCACACATTATCCATCGTCACCTAATATGACCCAAATTAACCAAGCATAATTTAACTTAACCAAGCATAATTTAACTTAGCCTAGCACAAATTAACTTATCCTAGCATAATTTAACTAAACCAAGCACAATTTAACTTAACCTAGAACAAATTAACTTAACCTAGCCATAATTTAACTTAACCTAGCATACTTTGACTTAACCTAGCTTAATTTAACTTAACCTAGCATAATTTAACCTAAGCTAACCGGTGCTAGGATCAATTCGCCCCGTCCTCCCTTCCTCACCACTCTGCTAAATTGGTTCTGGCTTGTCCCAAGCGACTGGCCTTCAACCTTGGACAAACAAACAGATAGACAGACATTCTGTCTGGTAAATACAGATCTGACTTAAAGACGATAAATGCTGAAAAATGGTCATTATTTTCCAACGTATTGATCAGTAACAGTATCACGTTTTAAGATTAAAACCTCCTTTTATGTATTTGTAAAATTTTATGTAAAAAATTACACCAAGTCTTTCGCACTCTCCCGAGTGCTTTTTCAAGGTCTGAGAGTGTGAATAAGACGAGACCGTCTTAACTACAGATTGCTACCGTCAGATTCACAACAGAAGACCAGAATTCAAACCAGTAGACCCAAATGCACAACAGTGGCAACCAGATGTACAACAGCAGACTAGAATGTACAACAGTACACCCAGATATACAACATTAGATCCAAATCTACAACAGAAAACCCAGAATCCACAACAGCAACGGCAACAGAGGTATCATCAGAGAAATAGCCCAATCAAAAGCAACAAAAATAGCCAGGACGTCCACATCAGACGCAATCCCCTTTCGAAAACAAGTAAGGGGTCCAAGGGACACTGGGACACCAAGAGAGGTCTCCCAGCGTCCACAACAGTGGAAGTCCAAGAAACATCAACAGTCATAGTCCAAGAGAAATCAACATTGGTAGTTCAGGAGACATCAACAGTGGTATCGCCAGAGATAAAAACATTGTCACTTGCGTCAATAACAGATGTAGCCCCATTATCATGAACGCAGCTACCTTATGTAAAAACAAAAACTAGCAGCCCTTGAGAGAGAAGACAAAAAGCACAGCCATTGATACAGAAGCAGAGAATGGCTGCTGTGTGTGTTGACAATGGCAGAAGCAGTATGTCAAAATGAGCGTCAGAATCAGGAGTAATCACAAGATCTCTGTTGGGACAGCAAGAGGTCTAGAGGAGCGGTAGCCAAAAGAGCTCCACAGTAACTGCAGGAACAATAGCTCTACAGGAGCCGCAGCAGCAGCAGTCAGTAGGGAGCCCCAGGAGCAAAGGAACTCAATTACGCCCCCAGGGCCAGCAACAGCAGTAGTCAATGGTGTGGATCAAATGTTCCCAGAGGAACGGAGAAACACTTGTTGAACGCTGTCTCAGTCACCGCCTTGTTCCAGGCTCTCTTTTTTTACCCTCCCTAGAGAGCTCCCCAACCCCACCCTCTAGCTCTCTCACAACACTCTCTACTCTGTCTGTCGTTCTCTCTCTCTCTCTCTCTCTCTCTCTCTCTCTCTCTCTCTCTCTCTCTGTCTCTCTCTCTCTTTCTCTCTCTCTCTCTCTCTCTCTCTCTCTCTCTCTCTCTCTCTCTCTCTCTCTCTCTATCTCTCTCTCTCTCTCTCTCTCTCTCTCTCTCTCTCTCTCTCTCTCTCTCTCTCTCTCTCTCTCTCTCTCTCTCTCTCTCTCTCTCTCTCTCTCTCTCTCTCTCTCTCTCTCTCCCTTTCCCTCTCCCTCTCTCTCTCTTTCTGAGAGTCATATGATGAATAGAATCGTCGCTGTAATGTAGGAATACGGTTCTCATAGCAAGGTGTCAATAGAGTCCTCGTAGTACGTTACGAATACGTTCCACGCAAAATGGTTCGGATACAATCCACGTAGCAATTAAGATGCGAATAAGGTCGCCGGGACAACAGGCGGACAGGAAAACAAGGAGAACTCGGACACCAAACACAAGCAAGCGCCAGACACACACACACACAAACATTAAAACACGAACTAAGTCACAAAACGAAAACATGTAGCTGTGCCATTAAACTCTTACAAGCTATGCATTTTAGTGTGTGTATATATTCATATATATATATATATATATATATATATATATATATATATATATATATATATATATATATATATATATATATATATATATATATATATATATATATACTATATATACTCAATATACTATATACTTTAGGGTTCCTCCTGCCTGCCTCCTCCGTGGCCTTAGACCAAGCCAATATTGAATTTGAGAGACCACTAGGACCACCGTCTTGCTGAGAGTGCACGCAAGCCTCCAGGATTATTTTGTGGAGGGGGCCAGATGGCTACAAGGTGGGTTTAATGTCCCAGCTGGTGGTGTTTGCCTTGTCTTTTAATGGATTTTGTCGGTTTTTGCGGACATTTTTGCCTCCGGGGCATTGTTGGGTTGACGTGGCAGACTTGGCCTACATCCTTTGCAAAAGTCATCTGTCTTTTTAGACTATTTCAATAGTTTTTCTCATAGTGTTGATGTTTGAGCATGTATTCTGCTTTTTTGTTTTACAGTGGATTTGATTCATATATATTTAATCATTGATTATGTAAACAAGGAGGAGAGGTGGAAGTTATTAGGGTAATTGCGCCAAGCTATTATGACTATATAGCAACTGGAAAGGGGTCAGGATAAGGATTTGGGATGGAACGGAGGGAAGGAATGGTGCCCAACCACTTGGACTGTCGGAGATTAAACGCCGACCTGGAAAAAGCGAGATGTGGTTTATCTCATGACTGTCGATTTTTTTGATGAGTGAGCCTCATGGATATTCATGAGTACACAACATGGGGAACTCATGAACCCTTCCCCCATCCCCCCTCCCCTTCACGAATAGTAATGAGTGCTGCAAGGAGACACTGGATACTCATAAGATCCCAACACTGAGACTCATGAGTGCCCAACATGTATACTCATGTCTCCTCCACACGGATACTCATGACTGCCTTACTCATATGCTCATGAAGGAACCATACGAACACTCATGATTTCCTCACAGACACTCATGTGCTGCATATAATCAGCTAATTCCGTTATAGCCGACATTCTCTATCAATCAATTTATTTTGCTTCCATAAATTCCTGTAGGAAACACGTTCATGCACAGACTGTGATATATTTCCCCTCAAGGTAGCCCAAAACAGTGCTCTTACGTGTATTTTACGGGTTATTTCGACATTATTCCTCTGTAATGTACCTCCGCAACTATTTCCCTTCCTTCCGAAAATCTCCTGTTCCCACGTCTCAATCTATCAATTTAATTAGAAAGTCTGTTTTCTTATACCAGGATGTATGTGAGACGCTTGGGGCTAACCTTATCCATCTTGACACTTGAATCATGTGGCGTATCGGAGTATCATTGCTCAGCTTCGATCGACTCCAATGCCTCATTTGCGTAAGTCAAATGTTAGTTGTGGAGCCCGTGGACTTATTTCATCCTGTCCTCAGGTAGCGCTCTATAACCCATCATAATGAGACAGACATTGCAGCCAAATTAGCGTGTAACAAGTTTGAAGTTGAATTAGATCTAGGTATCCATATCTCTGCTGTCAAAACTGTATTGGTCCAAACATTCAGATCTGATAGGAAAGAACTTACTGACTCCCAACGACCTGAAAGTACTAGTATAAAAAGCTATGATTTGTTCAGATCTGAAACCTACATCTATGGACAGCACAAAACGTCCACTAGACTGTGCGACACAGTGGTTGCAAGGATCAGGTTGGGTTACCGTTACCTGTGGCAGGTGGCTGCAGGGGACGGGTCTCCCAATCCTGAGCACTCCAGTTGCAAACTCTGTGAGCAGGAACTACGGCATGATCTCCCGCACTACATCACTGAATGCCCAGTTATTAGACCTTTCAGACCAGTTGGCATGAGGTACCTGGAGCTTTGCAATTACTTTATTCACTCTCGTATTCTTGAAGATATCCTCACAGTATACCCAAAATTTGCCAGTGCAGGCTATTAAACACATGGCTCTGTATGACTAACCATCCTGCGAGATGGGGACTTGTATTACCACTGCTACCTTATTCAATCTTGTGTTGTTGATATCCTCAAAATGCATCCGGAGTCTGCCAGTGCAGACCGCTTATCACATGCCTCTGTATGACTAACCATCCTGTGTGATAAGGATTTTTTAGCATAACCTAGTTAGCTTTTTTTTGACACACTGTACTCCACTTCATATAGTCTAGGGTAGCTGCACTAATGCAGATGTACCTCATATCTTAATAAAAAAAAAAAAAATTAGGCTCGCTAACCTAAGGGTCGACGACAAAGTCTAATAATTAGTTTTACCGCACTGTGCATTCAAATAATGTATTTTCTCATATATAAGGTAATATTTTTGCATGTTACATATTTAGAGATTAGAGACTGAAGATTACGAGGATGACTTAAGTCTCAGGCCAAAGAATGTATGGAGAATATTGTTAGAGGATGACGGAGACTGTTGCTTGAGAATGACTGGAGACTAAGACCACAGGATGACTAGATATCATTTCCAGAGGAGAACTGGAGACTTTTGCAGGGTGATGACTGTTCACTGAGGCCCGAGGTTAACTGGAAAATACTGCTATCTTGATCTGTTAGCTGATACCTAAGATATAGATAGCTAAAGCTGAGTGAGTAAATAATTCTGTTGTTTGAGAGTTTATGGTGGATTGTTCTGCCTTTATGTGTAAAAATTAATGAGATTTTAATCTTCTTACATCCTGGGCATTGTCTATCATACAGGTGCTTTTATGTAGCATTTATCTTGTCATAGTGATGCCTCAGACTTCTCTCATATGACGTTTAAGGGCACCAGATTGAAGATAACCGGTTTGATGCCTCGAAGGCTTGGTTGACGTTATGCCTGTGTACTTAGATTGAAAGTCACACGTTTTATAGGAGCAGGTGTAGATATATGCTAAATTGAACTGCTGCAAATGATTTTCGATCTGCTTCATGCTGTTTGTGGCAGGAAGCTCGGTGAATTCCTTTGAATTATTTTAAATGATGCTGTCTGTATTTCGGCGAGGGGTTGTGCCACTTACTCCTTAAGCGGATTATATTTTTAATAATCTCTCTTTTTTTGTATATACTGTGCATGGTCGATGAATCAAATAATCTTAGTGGAGGTGTTGTAAATTGTGTTCTTTATCAAGAATGGAACAATCAGACAAAATATCGTCTCACGGTCGAGTTGACGATGATAGTAGAGCAAGACCTGAACGCCAACAAGCTAATGACTTCCTCACTTACCAGAATGCCATACCCACCACAGTCACCTGAGATCTCATTGACCCACCACAGTCACCTGAGATCTCATTGGCCCACCACAGTCACCTGAGATCTCATTGGCCCACCACAGTCACCTGAGATCTTATTGGCCCACCACAGTCACCTGAGATCTTATTGGCCCACCACAGTCACCTGAGATCTTATTGGCCCACCACAGTCACCTGAGATCTCATTGGCCCACCACAGTCACCTGAGATCTCATTGGCCCACCACAGTCACCTGAGATCTTATTGGCCCAGCACAGTCACCTGAGATCTCATTGGCCCATCACAGTCACCTGATATCTCATTGACCCACCACAGTCACCTGAGATCTCATTGACCCACCACAGTCACCTGAGATCTCATTGGCCCACCACAGTCACCTGAGATCTCATTGGCCCACCACAGTCACCTGAGATCTCATTGGCCCACCACAGTCACCTGAGATCTTATTGGCCCAGCACAGTCACCTGAGATCTCATTGGCCCACCACAGTCACCTGAGATCTTATTGGCCCACCACAGTCACCTGAGATCTCATTGGCCCAGCACCTGACATAACTTTCTATGTAACTGACCCTCCAGTTATATGAATTATATGATTCTGGGAAAACCTTATTTCTTATTACGGGTTATTCATGCCCTTGCCACCTCTTGGGTGACTTAACCTTCATCAATCATCTTAATTCTTGTCATTCTCACTTGAGAATGAATCTTATAGGCTGGAAACGTCGAGGAAGGTATGATACGAATATTTCATTATAAGTTTAGCTGTATTCAATCCAGATCAAATGAGACATTTGGAGAAATCATCTTCCAATTAAACCAATTGGAAGATGTGCTCCACTAACTAGTGCTCCTAGTCAAGATCCAGGAGCGCTAAATAGAGGGATAGAGGCAGTAAACAAGAAAATAATCAACACAAATAATGATGCATTAAATACTTTGAATAAGCTTAATGGCCACGTGACTGACATTTACTTGATGGGTAGCTACATGTAGAGCACTTTTCCTCTCTCTCTCTCTCTCTCTCTCTCTCTCTCTCTCTCTCTCTCTCTCTCTCTCTCTCTCTCTCTCTCTCTCTCTCTCTCTCTCTCTCTCTCTCTCTCTCTCTCTCTCTCTCTCTCTCTCTCTCTCTCTCTCTCACTCTCACTGTGTGTGAGATGGGGGGAACACTACACTCACTACATTCTTACCTATATATTTCTGCAACATATATCATTATTATCAAGTTTCTGTCATTTTAGTCTTCCTCCCTGGTCTCCGTCTTATCTTCTCGTCTATTTCCATCCCCTGTCTCAATTATGTTTTGATTCTTTCCATCTCGTTTCTATCTCACTCTCTCTCTCGAACGACCTGTTGGAGATAGACAGGTCTTCCCACAACCTGTCTCTCTTCGGCCCTTCTCATTCCGTACAGTGAATCTCACAATGGACTCTCTCCATCTCGTCTGTCTCCACGCCGTCACTTCACTGTCCCGTCTCTCACCGTCCCTTCTCTGCCCCGTCTGTTTCCGCTTCGTCCCGTCTCTCGTGTCACTAACCAAAATTCCCTACGGAGTACTGAAGAAATTGAGTTTGGCTCAACCTTTGATCTTGGTATGTGTGACATTCCTTTTACGTTCTCAGGCTCTTAAACAACTATTTCTTTGGTATATTTATATATATATATATATATATATATATATATATATATATATATATACATAGAGAGAGAGAGAGAGAGAGAGAGAGAGAGAGAGAGAGAGAGAGAGAGAGAGAGAGAGAGAGAGAGAGAGAGAGAGAGAGCAGCAGAAAGAACATTCAAATCTATAAACACTTGCAAAATAAATTCAATAGCGAAAGACGAAAAGTTATATAAAAAAAGAGAGTTATTTCTAACTAAAGAAAATAATGCCACACAATCAAGGAAAAAACAGGAAAAACCTATGAAACTGATCTCTCAAGATAGTCCATGCCAGACAGAAAATTTTCTCTAAAAATTTTGGTTCACTGTTTGGACAGAAGGGAGAGACAAACGGTTCAGTCTGAGCGAAGCGAAAGGAAGAAGATAAGGGGGATAAATAACGATAAAAGGAACGCAGAGGCAATAAATCCGGGAGGGGAAGAGAGACAGAAGTATTACACTTGATGGGAGACACAGCTGGCGTTCCCACGAAAGGAAAAATTGACAGTAGGAAAATGTAAGCATCGAGGAACCCCTTGCAAGGTCATGCGGAAGATTTTCATTTCCTTGAGTTTATCAGCAAGGGGGAGAGAGAACCGAAAGATGGGTAATGGTACTCTTGAGAAAGAGAACTAGAGAATGTGTGATGAAAACCGTGAGAGGTGGAGAGGAAGAGAGAGAGAGAGAGAGAGAGAGAGAGAGAGAGAGAGAGAGAGAGAGAGAGAGAGAGAGAGAGTGAGACAGAGACAGACAGACAGAAAAACACACAGAAGGGGAGGAGAAGAATGGAAACAAAGAAGAGAAGAAACAAAGCAATTGCATTTAATTAGAACATTAAAATGGGATTATCATTGAAACCATAAAAATATATATAAAATATCCATACAAAAAATTATGGGGCTAAACTAAGATAAAATATAAGGAGGAAAGTTTAAGATAAAGTCGGTTCCAAAAGGCATTGTGTTAAAAGTTGCCTAAATCCTTCCTATCTTTCCCATCACCAGAACCATTATTATTAATCTTCCTGTCATCCTCTACCCTTTTTTTTTTCCTCAAACTTGCCGCTTATTCTCTCTCTCTCTCTCTCTCTCTCTCTCTCTCTCTCTCTCTCTCTCTCTCTCTCTCTCTCTCTCTCTCTCTCTCTCTCTCTCTCTCTCTCTCTCTCTCTCTCTCTCTCTCTCTCCCTCTCCCTCTCCCTCTCTCTCCCTCCCTCTCTCTTTCCATCCCACCTCCTCCCTCTTTCTCTTTCCATCTCTCTCATTCTGTATCACTCACTCTATGGCTAGGATGCATTAGGAATATGATTGATGTCTCCAGTGATGAATACATCACTGAATGGGAAATCTGAATATGAAAATAAAAAGTGCATGGTTATTCGGCATTCAGTTAATCGAGTTACTAGTTTATGCAACTTAATGCATAGGACATTGTGAGAGTTCACAACGATTTATTTAGGAATACTGAGAAGAATGATTAAAGATAATTTCAAGCATTACTTGATTCGTTTTGACTTTCGTTTTTAAAAATCAGGGGTTTTAAGAGGCAAACTATGTACTTAAATTCATTCCTTGCCAGCAGTTCCTGCACCACTATAGTAAATGATTTGCCTATGTTAACTATTAACATAGTAATATATTAACCTTGCTCTCTAAATCACAAAGTTGGTAAATCAAAAGATGTTGACACTCTAAGGAGACATAGATATCGCAATATCAGTCCAGGTTTTCGTGGTGGTTTTTTGAACTTCAGCTTCGTTTCGAACGCCTGTAACGATTGGAACTCCTTAAACGTTCGGAACTCCTGAAGCGTTTGGATCTCCTGAAACGTTCGGAACTCCTGAAAGGTTTGGAATGCCTGACCCGTTCGAAACTCCTCAAACGTTAGGAACTCCTGAATCGTTTGGAAACTCCAAAAACGTTAGGAAACTCCTGCAATGTTTAGAATTTCTGTCACGTTATCAACTCCCGTTGCGTTCTTTTCCTCTTTCCTTCCGCCTGAGTGTTTCCCATCTCCCTTCATAACCTTCTTCTCAGGTGCATATGTAATCATCGTGTATTTCCTCTCTGTGCTGAGAACTTATGTCTGCATAAGTATGTTTATGTATGCATGAGAACTGTCCGCACTTATTTACTTCTTCACAAGAGAATTCCTGTTTTATTTTAATAATTTTATTTAATAATTTTAATCTTTCATTTGCTGATTTCTTTCTACTTAACTAATATTTTAATATATGTCAACTTCCTCATTAAACCAAACCGTTTCCTTCATTGTTTGACAAGCTGGCACACTATTCCCTTGTGTCTTTGATACATTCATTTCTTCTTTCCCTCAATATCTTACCTGTGGCACTAAGATTTATATAATCATAGTTTCTTCCTCCAAGATCATATAGAACTCTTCTGTTGTACTCATTCAACTTCTCTTTAATTCAGTTCTCTCTGTCATTAAACTTCTCTATCACTCAAGTTTTCTCATTCAGATCTACTTTATTCAAGTTCTCTCTCATTCAAGTTCTCTCTCATTTAGGACTTTCTAAACGTTTCAACATTTTTTAATTTACCTCAATGATACAACACTCTCAATAAACACATAAGTTAAATTACATTTATATAAGATCATCATTTGCCCAGGACCCGAGATATATTAATAATATTCGAAGGATAATACTTTTTTAGGTAATTTCTTACTCGATTTCTTGCTATAAGGCTCGGAATTCTCAGTCATTAAGGTCCTAGAAAAACGACATTCGGAAACTCGTATCCTTTGGCTTTCGCTCAAGAAAACGACAGCTTATTCCAATCCCCAAACTGTCAGCTAAAATGTGCGGGAAACTACAACAGGAGCATACTAGCAAGTGCATAGTAATTATTACTTTGATAAAAAATTTACAAACAAATAAATAGGACACAAATATAAAAGACAAACACCCACCTCAGAGCTGCAAAGTGACAACATTAATTCGACGAACAATGCCATAAGAAAATATCCATTTGTCGATGAAGAGTCACAATAACGTTGCTGAAAAATGTTGACCAAACCACTCACTAGAAATTGAAGAGACAACGATGTTTCGGTCCGTCCTGGACTATTATTGTCGTTGAAACGTCGTCGGATCTTCAATGTATAATGTGTGTGGTTTGGTCAACACATAGATTTGTCGTTTATAGACTAGGCAGCTCAACTAACTGTTCACCCTAATACGTTGCGATACGGCGCAGCTTCTCTTGTGTGAGCCTACATATCATTGTGATGATTTCGCTCAGACTTATTCCTGGTTCACGTTGCTTTCTCTTAATTCAACGTGGCCTTCTATTGCCTTGGCCTTGTCTTAAACTAACTTGTCGAATGGTTTCACGTGTTTAGCCTAAATATATAGGGTTTTATTCAAAATGATGGGTGTTGTCTGCCCTATTTGTACGCTATGTATAACTCTAAATTCGCATAGGTCAAATTCTTAATTTAGGTTTTCTTGTTGTATTGTTTTCCTTTCTAGATGCGTACTCTTTCCTGTCCCTGTTATACGATGCCTTATTTCCTAACCCACAGCAATCCAACGGTTAGGTTCACAGTCTATTTTTCCTACGTACACTGAAGAACCCGCGAGGGGACAGGGGAAAGAACTTTTATAGCAGGCTCGACCTATTTTTTTTTTTAGGGGGAAGCATTGTTTTGAGTTCCTGGCGCTAGATATTGTTTCAGCTTTGATAGAAGCGGACAACTCAAATACAGCTTGTATTTTCCCTATACAGACAGTTGCCTTCACACCGAGACAAAGGAAAATGTATTTACAGCATGCGCTGTTGACATGAATATTTTACTGTTTCAGACACAGCGAAGTGTCTTCATCCTATCCGGATACAATTGATCTAAACAATAGAAAAGTGCTGAAGAGAAGAGTGAGGGAAAGCGCTCGCCTTTTGATCAGAAACACTATCTTGCAAGCCAGTTTTGTGCCTGATACAGTGTCTCTTCAATTCAGTCTGGCTAAGTGTTTATGTTAATAATACTGTGCATGAAAAGAGTGATTAATGAACACGAAGAAATATGCATTCTTTTGCCAGTACCAAAATGGTTTGTATTCTTCATTTTAAGTATTAACATAATTATTACCACTTTTTCACTGTCATGAAAAGAGAGGAGAAATTTGCGAGAAAGTAAACGAGCAGTTTTTTGGGGGAAAAATATAGTATATGATATGCAAAATAATACCTTTCGTGCCTTTAAATCTAACAGTTCCCCAAAGAGCATCAATGACCCCCCTCTCTCTCTCTCTCTCTCTCTCTCTCTCTCTCTCTCTCTCTCTCTCTCTCTCTCTCTCTCTCTCTCTCTCTCTCTCTCTCTCTCTCTCTCTCTCTCTCTCTCTCTCTCTCTCTCTCTCTCTCTAGTACTTATTCCACAACAGCACTATTTTATTCATGCCTATTCTTCTCCACCAAATCACATACGCTGTTCACACTCACTTTTTTATTTCATCACACTTTCATCGTATCTGCCCCATCCTCTTGGTTGGACTAATATAATGTCACTTTCTATTGGCCTACGACTATCAAATCACAGGTCTTTCACAAATTTGCTTGCATTAGCTGACTCTCCCACGTCGTTCTGGTTACCCATAATCCCCCACCATGATGTTTCTCCTTGTTCTTGATCCTTTCATTCTACCTCACCACCGCATGTCGTCTTTTTACGGATTGAGTGAAGATTTTTCCAAAAACGCCGTCGACCGTTTTCAACGTCTGTCTACCTCTTGGCCTCTTGTCCGTCATCAACCCGGATATCGACGACAACGCTGTCGATTTCATTCAGGATACTGCCAGGACGTCCTTCCATGTTGGCACAATATTTACAAGTAAGGTAATTTATCGTTGATTTAACATTTAGTTTTGGGGCGACTGGGTTACGAGTTCTCGGCCCCATGACTGTGACACGTAGAAATAAGATTACTACTTACACTGAATTGATCTAACGGACAGACTACAGCTTCCTGAACGCCCCACCGCTACGACCAGCATCCAGGGAAAGCAGCGAAACTATCACGAACCTTGGCCAGCACACATCAAGAACTTACGCAACTTCCTACGGAACCTGTGCATCGTTTCTTTAAAATAGTGGATTTTGTTATGTTTATTAAACGATTTACGATTTTCAACCTTTAACAATTTAAGATTGATATTGTTAAAAACACTCTCGTAGTACTTCGGAGTTCATAAACAGTTTATTAAATCAAGTTGATATGATCGAGGTAAGATGTATCTGTTTCGTAAGAGATTGCGCTAACGTTTTTTTCATTTTGGTCCTCCCTAATAGCCCGCTTCCGGCACGGGCTCCCATCTCACAAACTACCTGTCTCACAAATCACAAATCACTCGATCGTACTTGATTGCGAATATATGTTCTTGCTTCTTACCTTCTGTTTCTGTGTGTAATACGGAAATAATAACAACCTGAGAGTTATTAAAACTTCATAAGCTCGCTGAGCTTTATATATATATCAGCCAGTTGGCATTATACACGCAATCCCGCTTTCATATATTCTTTTAATGATATATTAACAACATAATAATCAGTGCGTTTCTATACCAATTGTGTTGGAGAGATACTCTCGTTCATACCATAATTAGTTGGACATTTTTATCATGGTAATTACTAATGTTACAAGTGTACAATGCCGAGAACTGTCGAAACTTGATAATAAATGGGTGAAACACACCGTAAAGGATAATACAATTATTACTTAAGCGCTTTCATCACGAGGATCGCATCAGGTGCCAGACGGAAAGCCTGTCTAGGGAAGAGACGGGAGACAGGGGGACTGGGGAGAGGGAATATGGACTGAGAACAAGAACAGTAGTTCGAGGAACGCTTGGAAGGAGGAATGGGGATCACAAGGATGTATAACTCGGAGAGTATTTGGTCAGAAGCATCGCACTGATGTCAGAAGGTTAAGGAATAAAAAGACAAGGAGGCTTTTGTACGTTTTGTTCATGTATGAAAACTTAAAAAAATATCCCAATGTAATGGCCGTCATCATCATTGTCTCATATATATGCGTAACAAATCAATGCTCCTTCAACGAAAGTTTGGTCAATGCTCATTAAAAGGCGACTTGGTCAATGCTCCTTCAACAACACTTTTGTGAAGGGCCAAGGGATGATAGCAACGCCAACTTTGCGCCTCTGGTAAAATGAGGACTTGGTGTTTTGCAAAGCATTTTAATATTCCTTTGCCAAAAGGGTAATTTATTTCATATTTTTTTACCCATCTCGCAAAACCAAAGGAGAAAAACTTTCTGTGCTTTCCACCTTGAGTCTCCCTTTGACCCGAGGGCAACGGCGTGATAAGACTCCTTTGAGAGGGTCTAATTGCTTATTTTCATCACGGTTAATATTATTAAGGAGAGGACGCAATGGGGGCAGAGGAAAAGAAAACAAGAACAGAGTGGTTGGAAAAGAGATACTCATGCTCAGACAGTGTGACTATAAAGCAGTAGAAAGGGACTGGAGGAAAAGGGGCTGTTGTATTAGGACAGAGAGATGGAACAGTGCCCAACCACTTAGGTCGTCTTTGATAAAACGCCAACCCCTATAACATACAAGGCCGTTATTGTAAAATCTAGTCCAACAATGTAAAATTAACGGAACTTGCGAAAACCCATCCTAGAGCCCAATTAGAAGTAGAAACGCACTTCTTATTGGGAGAAATGGAATAGGAAATTGAGGGAATAATAGAGTAAGTAGAAGAAGCACTAGAAGGCAAATTAATGGGATTACAAAATGCTAAAGGGATTACAGTCAGTGTTGACGCACGGGGCAGGGGATGGATAGAAAAAATGGGGAAAAGATAAGATAAATGTGAGAAAGAGAAGAATGAAAGGATCTAGGTTCATTGAGATGAACAGTAATAACAGAGAGAAATCACGACAGAAAGCTATAATGTATTAACAAAAATAGGAGAAACATGCTGATAAGCGAACCAACGAAGAGAGGTAGGAGAAATATAATGAAGTACACAAGAGTGTAAATGAAGAAAATGATCTGTAAAAAGAACTACACTGGGATGTCATGAATGAGAAAAACCATTTAATTACAAGTTATCAATTTGAAGAAATTATGGTACCATTATTTAAAGAATTTAATGGTACACCTCATATTTCTTAGATACGTTTAAGTAGCTTTACATAATTTTCCCTATAGATCCAAGGGGAAGAAAAAGATCTAGACATATATATATATATATATATATATATATATATATATATATATATATATATATATATATATTTTAAGCATCATGGTAAGTGAAAATGTACATATCGAATGTGCGATTGATTGCCTATAATTACCAGTGAGGAACCAGCAGTGGTTGGTTTAATCCTCCATATATCCTTGGGATATTTTCTCATACACTTCGATGCCGACACTAAACCAGTTTTACGCTGAGCTGGTACCAGCGGAGGGCATAAAAGTCAAGGACACCTGCCTCTTAAAGTTACCTGGTAATTCTCAAAAGACTCACACTTGCTTCCTCTCTACTCTCAAAGTTTCTACGGTTGTTTTTATTATTTATCTACTTAATGTTTTAATTATATAACTGCTTTATGTTTCCTAATCATGTCCTTTTTGGATTCTTTTTTCTGAATCTTCTCTTCTCTCTCTCTCTCTCTCTCTCTCTCTCTCTCTCTCTCTCTCTCTCTCTCTCTCTCTCTCTCTCTCTCTCTCTCTCTCTCTCTCTCTCTCTCTCTCTCTCTCTCTTTCTCTCTCTCTCTCTCTCTCTCTCTCTCTCTCTCTCTCTCTCTCTCTCTCTCTCTCTCTCTCTCTCTCTCTCTCTCTCTCTCTCTCTCTCTCTCTCTCTCTCTCTCTCTCTCTCTCTCTCTCTCTCTCTCTCTCTCTCTCTCTCTCTCTCTCTCTCTCTCTCTCTCTCTCTCTCTCTCTCTCTCTCTCTCTCTCTCTCTCTCTCTCTCTCTCTCTCTCTCTCTCTCTCTCTCTCTCTCTCTCTCTCTCTCTCTCTCTCTCTCTCTCTCTCTCTTCTGATCTTGTATCAGCTCATCTGAAGCCTTCCTCAAGAAAGTAATTTATTAAATGGGCCTATTATTAGTTTTTGTAATCACACCATTTAATATAAAGATGATATTAATTTACACTCAGTAAAATATGTCGAGGATACAGCTGGAACCAGCAGTATCTCAGAGCCTTCAAATGGTTTGATCCCTAATTACAAGGGCATTGACGTGCTGAGATAATATGTTTCAGATGTGAGTCAACACGAAATGAATGATTGCAATGGTGAAGATGTTCTTGATGTTCTTGAGCACGATGGTGAAGATGTTCTTGACGTTCTTTAACTGATAGCAGTTAAAGCCACCAAAATCGGTTTGGCGTTGAAGGTGCTGATATACGGATCAGTCGGAACTAAATACATCTTAACTAGAGATGAAACATATCGTAAAGTTCTCTATCTTTTTCGGAAATTGTGTAAATGATGCATCTCATCTCAAGATAGAAGCCCACCCTGAAGAGTTGAGACTCGTGAAGGTTGAATGGCACTATTTGGACTACAGTATCGTAACTTGCCTATCTCATTTAATTTTTGAGTACATTCAATCCCTTCCGCTTATTCGTTGTATTTTACAAATCTGTTTACATTTGTCATCGTACTTCACTTATCCCTTTCCGTCTTTCCTGGTATTTAGTTTATCCATTTTCTTATTTTCTTGTGTTCTTTTTATTCAATTCATTCATCCCTGGTGTTTCATCTACCCCTTACTCTCTTCCCTGGTGTTGCCCCAGTATTTTTCCTGCTTCTCTGATACTTCCCCTCTTTCCTCGTTCCGGTTCCTGCTTTGATCCTTCGCGGCCACCAGAGACTACCCTCACCCCGTGTGCATCCGTCCCCTCACTTTCTACACCAAGCACTGACACTCATGCCTTCCCTCTCATGCCTCCCTCCCCTCAGTCCCTACTCTAAGCTCTGAGAGGCATCACCAGGCATAGTGGTATGATTGCCAGCAGTAAGAAGACAATTTCCATATTATTTTCACCGTTTTGGCTATCAGTAGAGTTAAGATCTCTATCACCACTGACATCAACAATGGAAAAGAGGCAGAGGCTTGTAGCTGATGATATCCGGTAGCCTTCTCTGATGGTTAGAGATTCAGGTGAAGTCAGATGAAAATTAGGAGACAATTATTCTTCACATTTTGGAAGAAGTTTTTTTGCTACTTCTGCCGGTATCATCGTTAATATATATGCTGGGGAAAAGTTGGTCAGAAATGATCCCTTTAAAACGTAAAGGCTTCTTCTATACGATAAGCGTGAGAAGAAAACGCTACCTTTACTAATGTAAGCGCACTGAATAAGAGCTAAAAAAAAGGAGCAACATCTGCTAAATCCATCGTTGTTTGATATGTCTAATAGAATTACGTGTTGTTGGCATACATGATGAGCGGATAAATGACGGTAAGCTACATGCAACTGTCTCGAAAGAAATATTACGAAGTCTTAAAAAGCAACATTAATGTGGATCATGCAAAAAAGCAACTCGACATAACTCATATTGAAGCCTTCATTCTACAGTATCAATGCTATCCCAACACGAACACAGGATCGGAGCAGCATTTGTAAATGCTTGCTGCATGTGGTTTATTTAGCAATGAATAAGTATGTGGTCTCGACTATGCGCCGATGATATACGTGAAATCACACTGAAAGCAGCCTAATGTGAGGGTTATTTCATTTTCACGAATACCCGTATTTCTTGGGTGATAAACACACTACATATGATACCCGTCTGTGCCCGAGATGACCCGTTGATCAAGTCTTTCCCACGCACTCTCCCTAGACTCTCTCACACACTCTCTCCTATCTCTTCCCATCACACTGTCCTTATTATTGTAAACCTCACACCCTCTCCATCTCCCTCCACCCTATCTTCCCTCTTCATCTCCCAAAACAGCCCTCTCCCCCACTGTGCACAATACACACACATACACACACCCTACCCTTCCCCATCCCAGCTCTCCCCATCTCTCCCAGCACACAACTTCTATATCTTTTCCAACCTATACCCTCAATATCTCTCCCATCGGAAAAGTCTACGGTCTTTGAGCCGAATATTTCACATGCACCAATATCAAAGCTCAACGTCTTTGTGTTTTGAAAAGGAGTGAATTATTTTATTATAAACTACCAGCCTTATTTAATTGTAAATTGGTTTTAGCACTTCAATAACGTTGATATGTAAATAAAAATTATTTCAGTGAAATCTATTTTTTAAGATTATTATTCTTCAAGGGGAAGGAACTACCATGAAAAAGTGTCAAGCCATTACGATTTATCACTTGAAAGGCATCAGGATAAGGATTTAAGATTGGACCGGGAGACGGGAGGAGGGAATGGTGCCCAACCACTTGGATAGACGGGGATTGAACACCGACTCGCATGAACGCTAAAGGAAGACCGTCGTTCTACCGTCCAGCACAAGAGGTGCTGGAAGCATTGAGTATTTACACATCTATTTGCATTAGAGATGATGAGATGTGTTATATATTTTAATTCACTTACACTTAAAATATTAGAGGGTTCTTAGTATGAACCGAGAATGCTTCCCAGAGAGATTTTCTATATATGTTTTGAGTCGGTCTGTCTGTCTGTCTGTCTGTCTAACTGTCTCACATTCAGCTCTTAACTTACACCTATTAGTTAAAAGTCACCAGGAGTAATCACATTTATCGCACGTTTGCCTAACTACTGAAAGCCGATTATGCAAACTAAAATCTCGCCTAAATTAAGTGCACCACACAAGCACTGAACCAAAGCACCAGATGCTTTAATGTATTATTGTTAAGAGAAATTACGTCCTAAATATCTAAGGAAAGTTAACAGTTCATAAGTTACTTTATTGAAAAAAATCGGCTTCTTAACATTGTTCACAAAAATTATTTTACATTTATATTTCTACATAAATTATTGGAGTCATATGCCTTTTTAAAATTCTTCTAGCAGAGATTTATTAAACAAAAAAATCTTATAATATATCGCAGCCATTAAACCCTCGTCGTCCGAAAATTAATTTTAATAGTTAATGTAGCAGTGAATCTTAGTTTTTTCTTTCTTTTTTTACCATTTACGAAAACAGTAATAAATAATTTTAATGAACCTTTTCAAAATAGAATTGAAGTAATTTCTGATTGCAATAATCCCAGCAAAGTTAGTTGGGCCTCTCGTGGGGTTTAACTTGTGTTGGTTTCTAACTTAGTCTTGTGTAAGTTCTTAAAGACGATAGGATCAAAGTGCATTATAATTTGAAAACTCGTAGGCACACTGTGATTAAATCTTCTGTTAAACTTCATAAGGTGAGCAAAGGATGATCCGAAACTTCATACTTTCTCTTGATAAAAATTATATTCTCTTGATAACATTATCTCTTTATCGAAGAATTGCAATTATACTACCTATGGGTATCATCTTATTTAGACTTATTTTGGTCTGAACAAGATATTATATAGGTGCTTTGTTCATAACATATTCATATCTATGAATTTGGACTCTGGTTTACATCATTTTTACTGTGACAAGTTGTTTATATCACTGTATCTACTTGTTCATATGTTTTCTTGGGTAGAGGGCATCGTCATTTAAATGTATGGTCGCCTATTTGTTCCTCATTGTATGGTCGCCAATTCGCTTGTATCTTAGTAATGTTGGGGCACCTATCTCCGACCCGGATGTCTCTCACTCCTTCCTCGCTTTTGACTCTCATTCTCAATCTCTCCCTTTCTTACATATTTTTCCCTCTCCCCTTCCTTTCCTATCTCCCTCTTCAGCTTTCTCTCCGTCTTACCGCTCTCCTCCCTTTCTCCTTTCCACTCTCTCTCACACTCCCCCAAAATGCCCTTCTCGAGTTCAATTGAACC